>NC_134353.1:874318443-874600943 GCF_048569485.1 Anomaloglossus baeobatrachus | reverse complement strand
TTACCGCTTACATCACCGCACACATCCCGACATTACCGCCTACATCACCGCACACACCCCGGCACTACAGCCCTCATCATCACCGCACACATCCCGACACTACAGCCCTCATCTTCACCAAACACACCCCGGCACTACAGCCCTCATCATCACCGCACACATCCCAACACTACAGCCGTCATCTTCATCGCACACACCCCGGCACTACAGCCTTCATCATCCCCGCACACATCCCGGCACTACCACCTACAACACCGCACACACGCACGCACTACCGCACTCATCATCACCGCGCACACAGGCACTACTGCACCCATCATCACCGCACGCACTACCGATCACCGCACACACACCGGCACTACCGCACCCATCATCACCGCACATGCAGGCACTACCGCACCAATCATCACCGCACACACACACCGGCATTACCTCAGTGATGTCCCCGCTGACAGCGCGATTCACTTCAGTTGCTGCGTCGAGCGCACAGGAGTGGCGGGTGGTGTTTTACTGCCACTCCTATCGGCTTCATGTAGCAGAGCTGGATGCGTCGCGGGACCTCGTGTGGATTACGCCGGACCTGGAGGGGTATTTGGGGATTTTAATTGAAAGAGGGTGGGTTTTTTTATCATTTATTCCAAATAAAGTATTTTTTCGGGTGTATGTGTTTATTTACTTTCACTTACAGGTAAATCATGGAATGTGTCTCATAGATGCCTGTCATGATTAACCTAGGACTTAGTGGCAGCTATGGGCTGCTGCTCTTAACTCCTAATTACCTTGATTGCCACCGCACAAGGGAAATTCGGGATGAGCCGGGTAGAGTCCCGGGACTGTCGCATCTAATGGATGCGACAATTCCAGGCGGCTGCTGGCTGATATTTTTAGGCTGGGGGGCTCCCCATAACGTGGGGCTCCCCATCCTGAGAATACCAGCCTTCAGCCATGTGGCTTTACCTTGGCTGGTATTAAAATTGGGGGGGGGACCCGCACGCCGTTCTTTTTTTTTTTTTTTTAATTTATTGTACTGCACGATATAGACCCGCCCACTGGCAGGCTGTGATTGGTTGCAGTGAGACAGCTGTCACTCAGCATGGGGGCGGGTCTGACTGCAACCAATCATAGGCACCAGTGGGCGGGGGAAGCAGTGAATACTAGATGGAATAATGAGCGGCCGGCTTTTTCAAAAGAGGAAAAGCCGCCGAAGCTTTGTGACAACTGTGCAGCGTCGCACCCATGATCGGTGAGTATGAGAGAGCGCATAGCGGTGGAAACCGCCACCATAGACAATCATTAGACACCGTGGAGGAAACAGAATCCGTCAAGGTGCGCTATTTTAACGACACAAAAAACGCTACATGCAGCGTTCCTTCCGCCCGACGCAGTGTCAAAATAACGACTCAGCGTCGTGCAGCGGATGCAATGCAAGACCATCCGTTGCTATCCATAGCTAATAGAAGTGTATGAGGAATATAACAGTTTCCTGCAACGGTTACCGTAATTCCTCAAGGCTGCGGATAGCAACGGGAGCCGTCCAACGCAAGTGTGAAAGTAGCCTTAAGCATAACAAAAAAATCACTGCATGATGCATTTGGCAGCGTATGTCAGATCACACTCACCCACACAAGTCTGAGTGAGTGTGAAACATCGGACTACACTTGGATGTCATTCGAGTGCAGACCGATATATGCCGAGACAGATACGGAATTAATTTCTCCATCTCTGCGCACCTGTGCAGAGAATCGGAGCGCAGTGACTGGCACTCAGCATACGCTTGCAGCAGAGTTTGAGCTGAGTGTCATTAATATATTGCATCCAATTCTCTAACATCTGATGCTATATGTAAATTTAAGTCCCCAGACTAAGGGCTCAATCACATGACCGTTCCGTTTTTGCGGTCTGCAAAACACAGTCCATTCTTTTTTTTTTTTTTTTTTTTTTTTTGACGGATGCATACATGTGGCATCCGTGTGACTTCTGTTCCGTATACGGGCCGTGTTGCATCCGTGTGCCTTCAGGTTTTTTTTGCGGACCGCAAAACACTGAAGCAGCTAGATGGATAGCTAGATAGAGATAGAGGGATGAATAGAGGAATGAATGAATGGAGGGATAGATAGAGGGATAGAGGATAGATGAGAGACATATAATGTCCCACTCCCCAGCATTTTGTAATCTTGCACCCTTTAGTGACTTTCATGTGGCACTAAAGGGTGCTTAGCCTTGTATTTAGCCAAAAAAATAATTAATTAAAAAAAAACGACGTGGGGTCCCCCTATTTTTTTGTTGCCAGCTTGGGTAAAGCAGACGGCTGCAGCCTGCAGACCACAGCTGGCAACTTCACCTTGGCTGGTAATCCATAACAGAAGGCACCCCACGACGATCCATACCATAGTCACTGTCCCAGTCAATGAAGAACAGAATGTTCCCCATTGGCTGAGAGAGCACTGCAGTGACCTGAGCTAACATCAATAGGTCAGCCCAGGTCACTGCAGGGCATGACCAGCGCTGACTTCAAGAGGTTAGTGAGGTACATTACCTGCGGTGATGGAAGCCACTGCACTCCTGATATCATAGCTGGTCACGGAGTTCTATGCCCGCTGCGTTCACAAGTTTCACGAGCGGCCCGTGACGTCACCGCTAGTCACAGTCTCGGGCCGGCCATGAGAGGTTATGTGAGAATGCGGATGTCAGTGACGAGCGCTGACGTCAGGAGGGCAGGACTTCATCACCGCAAGTAATGAAGTTTACTAACCTCCTGACGGCAACGCTCATCATCCCCGTGGCTGCTCGCACTGCAGTGCGGGCATATGCTGACGCACTGCAGTGCGCGAGGCTGGTGCGGGAGCGGGACACAGACTGCATGGGTTGCCGACGGAGGTCACACGGAAGTGATTCCGTGCGGCTTCCAGGGATTTTGCGGGCCCATTGACTTAGATTGAGTCACGGTCCTTTCTTATGGAACAGAATAGGACATGTTCCATAGTAACGGAGCGGACATACGTAATCCAATGTGGGGTTTTTTTTTTGTAGGATCTGATGCACACGGAAGTGCTACCGTGTACCATCCGATCCTACATAAAAGACATTGTAAAGATGGTCCTGTCTGTGTGTCCGCAAAAAAACAGGAACTGACCAATACAGACGGAAGGGTCATGTGAATGAGCCCTAAGACAGTAGGCCGGGGACTTTGATATAAAGCACTATCCAGAAGTAAAATAAAAAAGCCCATTGGAGTCGTGCTTTAATCTGTGCATATGAGCCACTATATTTGGGTTTATTCTCGGAGCATATTTATCAGTCTTATATTTTGCCATGGGACATCCATTCCACTATGTATTAAGTAGTAGTTTGTCATTTATAAAGAACACTTTTGTTGTGACTTTCTGCAAATTTACCCATCAATAGCGTTTTTTTGTATTTTTTTTCTGTGTAGTTTTGTACAAAATCCTGAATAGTTTCCTAATGTCAGCAAAATAGATGAGAATCCTAGAGTATAGTGCACACGTTGCTTATTTTGTCTGCGCAAATTTGGTGCAGATTTAAATCTACAGCCTGTCAATTCTTTCTGCATTTTTCTTCATACTAATGGGTGGGGAAAAATCTGCACCAAAAACTTGTGTATTTTACACTGCATTTTTCCTGCCAGGTGATGCAGAAATGATGCAGACATTTCTGTACTAAATACTTAACAAGTAGTGCACATACCGGAAGCAAATGATTGTCAGCTCTAAGGATGAAAACTTGTGTTTGACATTGTTTTATCCCTTTATGTGTTAGTTTTCCACATTTCCGGGGCCAAATATTTTGCATATTTTGTCATGCGTAGTTTCATTCTGCCAAAATATTTTTTTTTGTTTGTGTGTTTTTTGGATAAAGCATGGCAAATACAAAGCCAAATTTATCACCAGATGTCAGGAAGCTTAATATCCTGAGAGTGAAGTCAGGCAAAAGCCAAAAAGAGGCAGTGATAGAGTTGAACTGTTCTCAGAGTCAAGTCTCACGTATAATAAAGAAAGAAAAAGGTTATGGAACAGCTGAGAAATCTAGAAGTTGCCGATCACGAAAACGTCCTCCAAAGTTGATCACATTATTTAGAAAGTCTGTGTCTGATGTCCATAAAAGTGCTGTACGCAATTCACATGAAATGAACGAAGAATATAAAGTCAAAGTCAGTTGCCAAACTGTGGTGCGCTGGCTAAGGCCAGTAGGCTTGAATGCACGAGTTCCAGTCAAGAAGCCTTTCATCTCTGCGAAGAACCAGAAACACATACTGCTCAATTGAAAAATGTAACAATGTAAGGCACCAAATACCTACAGTGAAACATGGTGGAGGCAATGTCATGGTTTGGAGCTGCTTTTCTGCATCTGCAATTGGCCCTCTGCATAGAATTGATGGAAATATGAATGTCACCACGTTCAAGGATATACTGGAGAATGTAATGCTTCCACAGGGTAAAACTAAAATAGACGGGCTGGAAATTCCAGCAAGACAATGATCCTAAGTACACACACAATTTATAAAAAATTGGTTAGCAGAGAAAAATGTTTGCCTGTTGCCATCAGGGCTGTGGAGTTGGAGTTGTGGAGTCTGAGTCCATTTTGCTGGAGTCAGAGTCAGTATAAAATGGACAAACTCAAACTCCTAAAATATATAATAAATTGGGTACAGAGGTTCAGTGCAGTGTATGATGAATATTTTTTTTCATAAGATTTTGGAAAAGTTATTAAATGTCCTATAAATGTCTGTTCTATTCCTGATCAAACGATCTAGGCTTTTAGTTGAGATGAATCTATGCTGCGCTTCAGCTGCATCATCTAAGTAGTGAAGCTCCTCCTCTACAGATAAGGGTAAAATCAAAGACCCAAACAATGCCTGCAATCATCTCAGGACTGCTAGAGACTCAAGAGTGAACAGGAAGGTAGGATTAAGCGAAGTACATCTTAAAGCAAGTCTAAACTTTCAATAAACAGCAAAATGATCCTTTAGAATTAGATGATCTTGTTGAAGCTGCTTCAGAACTCTCTCCTATTTATCACATGTGCTGTGTTGTGCACACGCGGCAGCCGGCAATAAGCGAGAGTCTGCAAGAGGGACATGCTGAAACTCTGATTGGCAAAGTGAAGAAATTGGTTATTGCTGCCAGAACCCCTAAAATTTATTCCATCTTGAAGAGACGTAAAAGGGCAATTGTTGATCAAGCCACTCGGTGGGGCAGAGTTTATTTAACCCTTTCTTGTAGACATGGCGAACCCTCAGGTAACCCAGAATGAGTCATTGGACACAGGTGGCTGAATTGAAGGAATTTTTTTCATCACCCATTTACAGCGATTTAAAAATTACAAGCTGAGGATTTAACTCCCAGCATTTTTATAAAGGAGTGGAAGAACTTGCTGTTTTACCTGTCCAAAAGAGGAGATTTAATCGCAGATGACATTGCTGCTTCAATGAAACGGAGAGAGACACTGCTATTAGAAAATAAAATTCTTGTGGCTGCTGTGTATGTGGAGTGAAGCCAAGTCATAGTATATTGCTGGATGATTAACAGCTTACAAAAGAAAAAGAAACTCTGATAGGATGAGTGGGCTACAGGATGGCCAAGAGCAAGAGGACTTGGATCCTGACAGTGCTACTGCTGCCGTATCTTCATCCTTATCAGATGAGGAGTTTAATTTTGAAAAGTATTTGGATGACATGGGGCAGGCAAATCATTGCCACAGCTAAAAAGATTCCACTCCCATAGCAAACAGATTGGCCATATTTCAGCAAAATATTTCCCTTACTCTCAAAGAAGTAGAAGAGATCAACCATTCATCAAAACTGACTGTGCATGAGGCCTTTTTACCCTGAAATTGTTAGAGATGCTGCCGATGTGGGTTGTGCTGTAATGATAGCCTACTAAGGCGATGTGCGGACCCAGAGTATTTGGTTGTAGAAATTTCTGCACCAAATCTGCATCTCTTGGCAGAAAAAAAAAACGTGTTTTCTGTGTGTTTTTGATTATTTATTTTTATTTTTTTTTTTATTTTTATTTTTCAATGGGTTTTCTATGTATTCTGGGGTGGAACAACACTGAAAGAATAGAGATTCTGCAGATTTATTTCTATACCACATCTGCAAGGAGAAAAAAAAAGCATTGACTTTGCTGGGATAAGGATTTGCGTGCATTTTTGTGACAAAACTGCACTAAAGAAGGCTTCAAAAAACGTGATAAAAACAACTGTGTGCACATGGCCTAATCAGAAGAAGCCAAATTAGAGGAGGCTTGTAGGGCTCTGGTCTAATAGCCACAGATGACATGGCTGCTGGACTTTTCGGCAGTTCATTCTCTATGATGCCCTAACTTGGGCGCTTTTTGTTCTTTGTACGCTTGTTTTTTTTTTCTTTCTTCGGGTTGATTGGTATTTTTCCGATCGTTTCGCACATACATACATCACATTGTTTCAAGCACCAGTTAATTTAGTCAATGTGTCAGTGGGAACACTGGAATGGATCATACGTATATCTTTTTCCAGCTAATTAATGTAATTTTGTTGACACTAATAGCTCGGCTCCGCTTTAGTATGAATTTCGATCCTTCGTTAGAGCAAACACTTGCAACACGTCTAATGCGCATTTGCTTCACGTGTTGTATCAGATACTTTGTAATTTACTTTTTTATATCCCTGTAACTTGGGTGGGAGAAGGAGACATTGAGAAGTCACCTATTTAAATGAGCCTGGTAGATGTCGGCGCTGCTGTCGCATTGGGTTATGGTAATTAATTGATGCTCTCTGCAGCTGTATCTTTATTCTCATTGTGGATTCGCAGTTCATGCATTCGCTGTCATTTTTCCTTTGCCAATTTCAGCGAGACTGGTTCTTCCCTTACTCGCACAATATGTTCCCCTAATAAAAGTACAAAGTACGTTATTTTCTTTTCTTCTGGTGCTCGAGCTACAAATTCTGCAGCTCCAGAATTGTAATTTTCAAACGCGCAAATTGTACATTATTTACACTGACAAATCCTTCTATTCACCCTAACAAACGGCGCTGTTTTTTCCCCCATTGTACTCCTTTGTGTAAGAGGAAATAATTGCAGAAACGACGTCCGTGCTGTGTACATCATGGAGATTTTGTCGGAGCCGGTACGCTGTAATTTCATGCAGTGGTGTTGACATGAGGGCAGAATTCCTTTTTTCATTTCTTTACGTTTCTATTTTGTTATCTGTGTGTATGATACAGTGTCAGAGAATGATTGACTATACTTTATCTGGGTCTTATTAGGTTTCCACTTTTTTTTTTTTGTTAAATAGTGGAAAAAAAAATATTTAATAGTATAACGTTCCTAAAATGAACCTGCATTTTCATTGTCACTGGTTCCCTTTAAAGTGAACCTGTCAGGTGCAATATGCACCTAGAGCCATGAGCAGTCCTTGGTGCATATTGCTAATCCCTGCCTAACTGTCGCTGTATACACTAGCATAGACAAAGAGATCTTTAGAAAAAAGTATTTTTAAAGATCTTTTATGATATGCTAATGAGCGCAGGGACTAGTTATAAGGGCGTTAATTCCCCCGACTAGTCCGTCCTCTTAGCATGTTAGCACAGCCACAGGGGCGTGCCAGCATGCAATTTAATTCCCATTGCCCACTGTCAACAGCGGTGACGCGTGTACCTATGTCCATTGTCACTGCCTCAGATGCCGGGTTTAGGCTCAGTGCGCCAATCCGACTTCTGATAGGTGTAGTGCGCATGACCAGAAGTGCCAGGACTTCTGATCATGCGCACTGAGCCTAAACCCGACATCTGAGGCGGTGATAATGGACGCAGGTAAGCGCGTCACCGGCGATGACGCTGGGCAATGGGCATTGAATAGCATGTTAGCACGCCCCTGTGGGCAAGATGAACACAGGATATAACTTACACTGCATGCAGAATTATTAAGCAAATGAGTATTTTGTTCACATGATAATTTTTATACATGTTGTCCTACTCCAAGCTGTATAGGCTTGAGATCCAACTACCAATTAAGTAAATCAGGTGATGTGCATCTCTGTAATGAGGGGTGTGGTGTAATGACATCAACACCCTATATAAGGTGTGCTTAATTATTAGGCAACTTCCTTTCCTTTGGCAAAATGCGTCAGAAGAAAGATTTGACGGGCTCTGAAAAGTCCAAAATTGTGAGATGTCTTGCAGAGGGATGCAGCAGTCTTCAAATTGCCAAACTTTTGAAGAGTGATCACCGAACAATGAAGCGTTTCATGGCAAATAGCCAACAGGGTCGCAAGAAGCGTATTGGGCAAAAAAGGCGCAAAATAACTGCCCATGAATTGAGGAAAATCAAGCGTGAAGCTGCCAAAATGCCATTTGCCACCAGTTTGGCCATATTTCAGAGCTGCAATGTTACTGGAGTATCAAAAAGCACAAGGTGTGCCATACTCAAGGACATGGCCAAGGTAAGGAAGGCTGAAAAACGACCACCTTTGAACAAGAAACATAAGATAAAACGTCAAGACTGGGCCAAGAAATATCTTAAGACTGATTTTTCAAAGGTTTTATGGACTGATGAAATGAGTGACTCTTGATGGGCCAGATGGATGGAACCGCCGTTTGTGGAAGACAACTTCTTGAAGCAGTGGTACAGGAAGAAGTCGGTATCATTCCAGAAAAACATGATTTTCATGCAGGACAATGCTCCATCAGATGCATCCAACTACTCCACAGCGTGGCTGGCCAGTAAAGGTCTAAAAGATGAAAAAAAAAAAATGACATGGCCCCCTTGTTCACCTGATCTGAACCCCATAGAGAACCTGTGGTCCCTCATAAAATGTAAGATCTACAGGGAGGGAAAACAGTACACCTCTCGGAACAGTGTCTGGAGGCTGTGGTGGCTGCTGCACGCAATGTTGATCATAAACAGATCAAGCAACTGACAGAATCTATGGATGGTAGGCTGTTGAGTGTCATCATAAAGAAAGGTGGCAATATTGGTCACTAATTTTTTGGGGTTTTGTTTTTGCATGTCAGAAATGTTTATTTCTAAATTTTGTGCAGTTATATTGGTTTACCTGGTGAAAATAAACAAGTGAGTGGGAATATATTTGGTTTTTCTTAAGTTGCCTAATATTCTGCACAGTAATAGTTACCTGCACAAACAGATATCCTCTTAAGATAGCCAAATATAAAAAAAATCCACTCCAACTTCCAAAAATATTAAGCTTTGTTATTTGAGTCTTTTGGGTTGATTGAGAACATAGTTGTTGATCAATGATAAAAAAAAAATCCTCTAAAATACAACTTGCCTAATAATTCTGCACACAGTGTATACAACTCCTAGTTTTTCATTAAAGCCCACTCCAGCCTCGTTCTGGCTCTCATAGACTTGTATTGAGATCTTGAGTTGTGATGTAACTTCTGACTTGTGGCCAGCCAGAAGTTGCAGTTACAAGGTGGTGCCGTGGGGCCGGAGTGGGGCTTATATTAAAGGCGCAACTCCAACACTAAAAAAAAAAAAACAAACACTCTCGAGTGGTGTTTTAAAGGATCTTTTAGAGTTTGGGAATAAAATAAAGATTCAGTAAAATTCTGTTTTAAAACAAAAATATATTTTTTTTATTTTCTGCAACATAAGGAAGAATATGAAATTAATGTTAAAATTAATGTGTGCAAATAAGTTGTAAATTATGCAGCAGTGTCTTTAGTGATATAATGATGCTAATATAGTCTGGAGCTACAAGCTGTTTCTTCTCTGTCCCAGAAAAGTAATGGCAACAATATAAGTTTCCTCAGTAACTGAGACAAAACTGATATGGTTTGTGTTCCAGATTACAGTATTTGCAGATATACTAATTTTTCAATACAGTTAAAGGGAATCTGTCAGTAAGATCAACCTCTCCTAACCGCATATATGGGAATGAGGGTGTTCAAAATGTAAATCGATCTAGACCTTTATATCTTCTATCTGCTGCTGCATTCCTGAATAATTAGTGTTTTTATTAATATGCAAATTAATTGTAAAGTGCTTTGGGCATAAAGGAGCACTTTAGGAGACACTGCTTCTTAAGGTTGTTTTCTCACTAGCCTCTGCTTGATAGCTCACTGATTTCTATTTGAATGAAACTGCTGACTACTCAGGAATGCATCAACAGATAGAAGATACAAAGGTGTCAATGGAGTTACTTTTTAAAGACTTACATACCATTATATTTTCACCACTCTGCTTTCCCAGGTAATTTGTTTTAGTTTTCTTTTTTTGACTATTTTTCTCCTAGTGGCAGTAGTTGTTTTCCTCATTCCTGACTGTAGACTCGTTAGATTTTATAGAGGCGAGGTTGGTCTTGCCAACAACATAATGACATAATAACAAAGGACCCACTGAAAAGCCGTTGTGTGTAGCCACTTTTTACTTTAATACTATAAGGTTTGTGGTGTCTTGTGAATGACAAACTACAAGTAACAGGGGTTTCCATTGTAACAGAAGGGGTCTCCAAATACTTTTATACATGGAAAATAACCAATAGAGCAGGTAGTCACCCTCTCCGGGTCCAGCATCGGCGCCTGTCTCTGGGTTTTGGCTGCATCGGTAACATCACAGCTAAAGCGCGTGGAAACATGTATAGATGTACAGCCAAATAAAATTGAGGCGCTACCACTGCAAAGTACCACTAATGATAAAATGGTGCACACCCAGAGATACAACAGGGCAATACATTTTATTTTACATTATATAACTCCAAAATTAAAACCATGACAGCCCCATAAATGTATGTAAATCACTATGCAACAATATGTAATTATAATAAATATGAAACGAATGTTATAAGATTCCACTTGACCAGGGCTGGGCAAAGAGAGGCCTGCATAAAACATCCAGCCCTCTGGCTGTTCCATTCCGGCCGGGGGACCCAAATAGCCAAAGAGGTGAAAACGGTGGCCTGCAGGCACAATCATGCCCTCCCCAGCCCGTCTGCCACTGCACGCTTCCCAATTTCATTGCTATTTGCATCCACAGTATGGAGACAGCGGAGAGCACATTGGTGGAGGACAGTGTCACTTAATTCGTCTTCCACCAATCAGTGTGAGGCACAGGATCACATGTGCTTGGCGGAGCGTTAGTGCATCGGAGGCTAGAGTAGTGCGCCAGAATAACAGGATTGAGGTATGTGGTGGGTTTTTTCATGTGTATGGGTTGTTTGTGTATGTATGTAGGAGGCTGTGTGGGGGCTCCTACTGGAGTTAGAAGACTGTGGGGGCTCATACTGTACATAGTGGGCTATTGGGGGCTTAAATAGCATATAAGGGGCTATATGGGGGCTCATACTGTATGTAGGGGACTGTGTGGGAGAATTATACTGTATGTAGGGAGCTCTTACTGTACTGTATATTGAGGCGTGTTTGTGTTCTCAAACTGAATATAGGGGGCTGTGTGATGCCTCATGCTGTATATTGGGGCTATGTGCTAGCTCATCCGGTATGTAGGGAACTGTGTGAGGGCTCATCCTGTATGTAGGGAGTTATGTGAGGGCTCAAATTGTATATGGGTGGGGGGCTGTGTGAGGGCCCAAGCTGTATATGGGTGGGGGGCTGTGTAAGGGCCCATGCTGTATATAGGGGGGGCTGTGTGAGGGCTCATACTGTATATGGGTGGGGGGCTGTGTGAGGGCCCATGCTGTATATGGGTGGGGGGGCTGAGTGAGGGCTCATGCTGTATATGGGTGGGGGGGTGCTGTGTGAGGGCTCATGCTGTATATGGGTGGGGGGGATCTGTGTGAGGGCCCATGCTGTATATGGGTGGGGGGCTGTGTGAGGGCTCATGCTGTATATAGTGGGCTGTCAGCATACTTAATTCTGCTCAATATTAAGTGATACAATTAATATATAAAATACTAATTCTAAACTAATATACTAATATTGAGTAGAAATAATTTCAGCCTATTGGTTCAGCCCTCCACACCAGTCACAGTCTCTCATGTGGCCCCTTGGGAAAATTAATTGCCCACCCTTGCTCTAGATTGTATAAATTTTCAATCGATAACATAAAGCCTCTAATGGGTCTTGCTGTGAAAGAGATAATAATGTCAAATGTTAAAAGTACTCAGACCATATGGAAACCATTTCAGCAGCCCTAATCAGGAATGTACATATGAATGAGCAGCAGAAAAAGTGGTAAAAGTGAAACCATTATTAAGTATATAGGCAAACAACTATGAATATGTATAAAGAATAACACAAATTAGAGTTCGTATCCAAATCACATAAATGGAAAGTGCAGATCACAAGACCCCTGGCTCCAAGGAGGGTCTTGAGGGATACCTTCTGTTGTCAGCTAGGATGTATAGGTTTTGAAACACAAGTAAAGTTTGTAAAATGAGCAACTTTTGATTGGCAGCAGCTGCCTATCAGCTAATAGCTGGGGTGGGTTTTCATAGCGATTCCCGCCCTCTGCCTGTCCGTTTAGGTTATATAGGAAAATCCTGGTGATTGTTGCGCTTCAAAGAGTTATTTGTAACCAATCCAAAGGATAGGCAATAACTTGTCGGTGGGGACCTCTGTGGTCAGGTCTTGGTTATTGGGCCCTGAAATGCTCCATTTATCTGTTATGGGACTATTGCAGAGTTGAGTGTCACACTCCGTATCTTCACCAGTTCCTCCTGTATCAGGCAGGCCATAGATGATGGCTTGGCCACTGCTTTATCCCGCTAGTACACTTCAAAGCTATGTTCTCTGGATTGATGCTGGTCGCAGTGGTTGGACCCCCTCCAATCCGCATGTTATCACCTAAGCTTTGGATAGGTGACAACTTTTAAATGTTCGGAGTAATCTTTTAAATAGCCAGGATCAGAAGTGAGCTGTGATCAGATATGACATAACGCCTTTAGGCCCAGTATTCCACTCTGTATAAGGATGTCGGTGTACCATAAGGGGATGAATAAACTTTGGGGGACACAATGGTCCATTTTGCCAAACCAATTATCTGTAAATGCTCGTAGGAGCACTCATTCCCAAATATAGTCTTATCTAAATGAGATGACAATCTCCCAACAAACGAGGGGGAAAAAAAATCACTCTCGGCAGCACATAATCCTCTGGGATATGCTGCAGCTAGCCATAATTTGTGTGCATGGCATATGATGCTATGTATTCACAGTGCTCATTTGGCCGGTAAAATAACAATCAATTGACCGATATAGGCGGCCATTGAACGGCACCCTAAAGGGCCCATAATAGTGGGCGTCCAGATGCCTACCCTGGGCACCTATAATCTAAGAAAAAGACTGATGGCACATCCTATCTTTCTAATGTAAACAGCTGCAAACTGAACATGAAACATAGTAGCAAAAAAAGACAGCTGCACTCTGCAGGGATAAGATATGTGGAACAATGAATATGGGAATATAGACATGCATTACTGCTATGAAAACATGTAAAAAGTGAGATACTTAGCACACAAAATTGGCCAGATTTTATGTGAGCCCAACTGCCAGTGACCAGGCGACCTCATATATGTTGGGTTCCTATCAAACTAAAGCCTCTGTTTGGGTTAAAAAAAAAAAAACCTACAATTTATGGGCGGAAAGAGACCTGAAAATGGAGAATTAAGGCTACTTTCACACATCCGGTTTGAGCACTGCGGCTCAATCCGGCTGTGAAAACTATGCAACGGATGCGGCGAAAACACCGCATCCTTTGCATAAGTTTTTACATGCAGCCCGTCCGGTTTTTTGCGGTTGCGGCATGCTACTGAGCATGCGCAGTGGAAAAAACCGCATGCGGCGAGCGGATGCGGTTTTTTCCGCATCACGCCGCATCCGGCCGCCATAGGCATGCATTGAAAAATGCGCCGCAGCGGCCGGATACGGCGCGATGCGGTGTTTTTTGCAGGAGCAAAAAACGTTGCAGGGAACGTTCGATCCGGCCGCCGCATCGGCTAAATCTGCCGCATACGGCAAAAACCAGACCGAACGCAAGCCCCTGCGGCACAATACGGCACTAATGTAAGTCTATGCAAAAAAAAACCGCAACCGGCGTTACAAAAGCCGGTTGCGGTTTTTCTGCAGAACGCCGTATTGTGCCGCAGAGCAAAAATCCGGATGTGTGAAAGTAGCCTTAAACTGCCTGAGGCTGAAGAGCCTAAGTATCTCAATTTTTACATGTTATTTCATAGCACTAATGCATGTCTATATTTCAGTATTCATTGTTACACATATCCTAGCACTTCAGTGTACAGCTGTCTCCTTTTTGTTACTATGTTTCATATTCAGTTTGCACCTGTTCACATTAGAAAGATAGGATGTGCCATCAGTCTTTTCTTAGATTACAGGGTCATGCCTTCTGATTGAGCTCTCCTGTTCTTCAGCCTCAGGCGATTTTAATTCTCCATTCGGAGGTTCCTGTCCACCCATAAAATGTAGGGTTTTTTTTTAACCCAAACAGAGACATTAGTTTGATAGGGACCCAACAAAAATGAGGTCACCTTTCCGCTGGCTGTTGGGCTCATATAAAATCTGGCCAATTTTGTGTGTGAAGTATATCAATTTTTACATGTTTTTCATAATGTGAATAGGTGAAAACTGAATATGAAACATAGTAACAAAAAAAAGACAGTTGCACACTGCAGGGATAAGATATGTGGATCAATAAATATGAGAATATAGACATGCCTTACTGCTATGAAAAAACATGTAAAAATTGAGATATGTATGCTCTTCAGCCTCAGGCAATTTTAATTCTCCTGTCCGCCCATAAATTGTAGAGTGTTTTTTTAACCCAAAGGGAGGCAATAGTTTGATAGGGACCCAACAAATATGAGGGCGCCTTGCTGCTGGCTGTTGGGCTCAAGTAAACCTGGCCCATTGTGTGTGCTAGTATCTCAATTTTTACATGTTTTTTTCATAGTAATGCATGTCTATATTCCCATATTCATTGTTCCACATATCCTAGCACTGCAGAGTGCAAGTGTCTCCTTTTGACACCCTGGGCACCTGGACGCTTGCAGTCCCCCCCCCATTCTTGACCCTCGGCACCACTGTATAAGCTTGGAGTACCCTACATGAAAAACGTCAGATGTCCGTGCTGATCATTCAGGTTTTCGCCTGTTTGGTCTCTAGGCTTTCTTGTTCCCTGACAATTGCCATGTTTTGTTTTCCACCATCATTGTGGTGGTTGCAGTGTACTGTGTGGACCTGCTGGGAGTTGCAGTGTCCTGGCCGGGGCTTCATAGGTTTTGTGACTACATTGATTCATATTTGATTCTCAAATCTGAAATGATCCAAGGAGCAAAACATAAAAAATGGATAATCTCCTTTCCAGCGGTAACCGCAGCCATTCCGGGCACCCAGGATCGCAGCTCAGCGCCTCCTCTGAAGTCATTTCCTAGTAAGTTGCCTTCTTTAATGAAATAAAGATTCCTTTAATTACTCACAGGGGACGGAGCAAACACACAAACATCTCATATCACAACTTTCTAATCTCATTTGAAGCGAACATTTGAAGCAGAGGATTGTTGTTGACTAATCTGTGTAAATGAGCGGCCGACATGTAACGCGATGATGGTTCTTACTTCATTATTTCAATTGTCAGCAGCCCTGTCTGTGCAGCCAATGAAGACCTTAATATATTATAATTGGCTCCCAGAATCTGTTACATCTGCCACTTCTCATAGCTCACACCTCACGTATTCTCACATCGGCTGAGCGTGTACACAAATCGCAGATATGAAAACAAAAATAATTGTCAATGTTTTAATTAAAAAATAGTCATATCTTCTAATCCTTTTTTTTTTTCCATTGGATTGAAGTGAATGTTACTGCACTGCAATGCCAGTCACAGCCCATGGACAAGAGTGGCGCTGTTTCTAGGGATAAGAATACAAAAAATACTCCAAAATCCTCAGGTTTAACCCCTTCACGCCCTTAAATGTAGTAGTATGTCATATGTCGTGTCCCTGCCTTTGATGCGGGCTCACACACCAAGCCCACATCTTTCCCTGTGACACACCCAAGGGCTTTGGGGTACTCGGTCCCGGGCTGTATATTACTGGGATAATTCACTGGGTGGCCGTTGCCCGGTTTCGTGGCCCTTGGGGTCGCTTTAAAAGTGATTTTGTACAAGGTAAAAAAAATAAAAATGAAGTGTTTTTCGTGACGCCACTTGCGGTATGCGGCTATATAGGGAAGGCTGGAAAGTCTCTCACTGCTGGGGCTGGTGGTATTGGGCAGTTTAGGTGTGATGGCTCTCCGCAAGTAGAGCTAGGCCCCAGGGGAGAATGATGATGGTTGTAGTCTATAGATGCAAAGGGGTAGATAGAATTCAGACAACACAGGGGCTGCGGTTTAACTTGTGCTTTACTCACGGGTTTGGAGTTGCTGCTACCCAGTTTGTACTGGTCTTTACCAATCCGGTATTCCCTTTGTTCCAGTGCCGGTGTAGTAACTGGTGAGTTTTACTTCCATGCACCCTGTAGTAGTTGGTGGGTCCCCGTGGCTTGGAGCATTTCGGGGTCCCCTCCGGTTTCACAGTCCTGGCCCATATGACAGGCAGCTTGAACATCTCTTGGGTCTGACCTCTGTACCCGTTCCCAGGTTCCCTTTTTGCTGCTGTGTCCCAGACACTAATATCGGCAAGGTCCTTGATGGTCCCCTCACCGGGCAGATTATCAGGTGAGCCTGCAGCGTCTTCCTGAACTAGGGCTCTGTACCCCGTCGGTGCTCGGTCCAGTGAGTACTCGTACCGTACTCTCCCAGGCAACCGTAACATTTTAATCAGTAGTCACTTCACACCTCCGGTCAGCACATTAACTTCTGACTGAACGTCTTACTCACGTCACATCGACTGACTGAATGTCTGGAAAGATGCCCCCCTCCCATCACTCTACTGACTAGCCCCTCCTCTCCCGGGTTTCTAACTAGTGGATTGGATGTGTCCCGACCAATAGGTGGCCATCCATCAGTTCCATCTCTAGCTTGTCACCCAGTCTGGGGAAAAAGATGTGGATTTGTGTGTGTGTTTTGATGTTTACCAGCACTGGTGTTCCAGGAATCTGGGGTTAGATGTAGTACCCTGTGGCACCTGACACTCAGGGGCGCCACACCTGCACATGTTGACTGATATGATCTTCCAACATGTGCCTCTAATAGGAGCGGGTGGACTGGAGATCCACCCACTGCTGTTAACCAGTTAAATTGCGCTGTCAATCTCTGACAGCGGGATTTAACACACGCCAGTGGGGAGGGCACCATTAGTCGCACCCATCAGCAGTCCTGTGACGTGATTGCGGAGAGCCAATGGATTGTCATCACAGCCGGGAGTCCGCTGTTGACCCCTTTGTCTGTCATGACGAACTTCCTGTGGACTCCCAGCTAGTTTCCCACGCTGGTACTTGACAGGCTTCAAATTAAAGGGTGCTCTACATGCTGTGACATCGCTATTGCTAGCAATGTCGAGCGCGATAGCACCCGCCCCCGTCGTATGTGCGACATTTGGTGATCGCTGCCATAGCTAACATTATCGCTACGGCAGCATCACACGCACATACCTTGTCAGTGATGTCGCTGTGACCACCGAACAATCCCTCCCTCAAGGGGGAGGTGCGTTCGGTGTCACCGCAACATCACTAAATGGCCTTCCAATAGAAGCAGAGGGGCGGAGATGAGCGGGACGTAACCTCCTGCCCACCTCCTTCCTTCCGCATTGCCGGTGGATGCAGGTAAGGAGATGTTTGTCGTTCCTGCGGTGTCACACGCAGCGATGTGTGGTGCCGCAGGAGCGACGAACAACATCGTACCGGCAGCAGCAACGATGTTAAGGAAATGAACGACGTGTCAATGAGCAACGATATTTCACGTTTTTGTGCTCTGTGATCGTCGCTCATTTGTGTCACACGCTGCAATGTCGCTAACGGCGCCGGATGTGCGTCACTAACGACGTGACCCTGACGATATATCGGTAGCGATGTCACAGCGTGTAAAGCCCCCTTAAGTAACGTCTGCAATTCGACGAGGGCAGGCACATTGCGTTCACCATTGACTTCCTGTGGACACCGCCTGCAAGCCACCACTCATAGGAAGTCATCATTTCTGTTCTACAGAGCGGTGCTGATGCTGCTCTGTGCAGCACAAGCGATCGGATGATCGCAGCTGCAATTCCCCTAAGGAGATTAGTAAATGCAATAAAAAGTGTAAAAAAAAAAAAAAAAATTTAAAATATAATTATTTTTTTTTTACCACTTTGATAAACGTAAAAGTGTAAAAGTATGCATGTTTTGTATCTACAAACTCGCACTGAGTTGGGAAATCATAATGCCAGGTCAGTTTTACCATATAGTGTACTTAGTAAATAAAAAAAAAATTGTGGAATCGCACTTTTTTTTTTTTACAATTTCACCCCATATCATTAATGGTGCAATTCAATAGTACAACTCGTCCGCCAAAAAAACAAGCCCTCATATGGCTATATTGTCTGAAACATAAAGTACTGGCTCTACAAAGAAGGGGAGAAAAAGGGAGAAACTGAAAATTGCCGGTTGGTGAATGGGTTAAAATATCTTTATTGTGATTGTACCCCCAAAATGGTGCCACTTGCAAATACAGCTCAGGGAAAACAAGCCTTCATTCAGCTACATCAACGAAAAATTAAAAAGTTTTGGCCATTGGAATACGACAATAAAATGAAGAATAATAAAAAAAATAATAGTTTGGCATTAAGGAAAAAATGGTTGTGGCGGCAAGAGTTTAGATTGACAAGTAGGTGTTACCAGCTGGGAGTGTCTCCTTACTGTCCAACCAGTGTTCATAGTAACTGGTAACACCCACTTGTCAATTTATCCATGACTTTCTTAGAAGAATAACTGAAGAACAACACAGTCTAGTGTTCTAAGAAAAGATGTTTCAGAATTTATTTTATTTATTTTTAAATGGAAATACAAGTACCTATGTACTAAACTGTTATGTTAGGAAAGGTCCCCTTTAAATGATAAAAATTCTGCTCGCCTGCAGCCACTACTAAAGGAGACCTGCTTCTTAAAGGGCACCTGTCAGGTGTGATATGCAGCCAGGACCACGAGCAGTTCTGGGTGCGTATTTCTAATCCCTGCCTTACTGTCCCTGTATCTAGTAGCATAGATAAAGAGATCTTTAGAAAAAAGTATTTTTTTTTTCTAAAAATCCTTTGTGATATGCTAATGAGCGCAGCAACTAGTCGCAAGGACGTTAGTTCCTGCGCTCATTCCGCCCTCTTAGCATATTAGTATGCCCGCAGGGGCGTTCTTACGTGCTAAGAGGGCCAACTAGCCAAGGGAAGTAACGGCCATGTGAATAGTCCCCGCGCTCATTACCATATGGTAAACTATCTTTAGAAATACTTTTTCTAAAGATCTCTTTTATATATGCTACTAGATACAGGGACGGTTAGGCAGGGATTATAGATATGCAGCCAGAACTGCTCGTGGTTCTGGGTGCATATTGGACCCGACACAGTTCTCTTTAATGTCTATGAGTTGAATTCACTAATACAATATAGCACCCTCTATTGGCAGCAGCAAGCAGCTTACATCTTTTGGTACTAATTCTCTCTCAGGAAAATAAATCTTTTATTTTTTCATCGCATCCTAAAGGTGACATTGCACTTAACACATACAGTATATATAAACTGATATACTGTATAATTATAATAATAATTTATTCATTTATATAGCGCTATTAATTCCATAACACTTTACATACCGTACATTGGCAACTGTATATTCCTAAAATATATAGAATGGGGTAATACTAATCCAAATACTGTCCATAGGACACTTTATTTTTTATTTTTTTGTAAAAGTAAAGATTGTAGGTATTATTTTTGTTTTTTGCATCAATTACATTACAGCTTTTGCCTTATTCCTACGCTGTTTATTCAGTCATCGTCGTTCTTGGGGTATGCTCGATAATGTGGGCATGGTTTTCAGCTATTTCATCATGTACACCCTCCATTATCTTAATGGAGTGCCATATCTAATTTTTTCTTTTGCATAGTAGCAGTAGAAGAGTAATGTGCAACATGTTAAAGCTTAGTGCAAAGATCGTGTGACATGATACATTAAGATGAAAAGAACAAAGAAAAACATGAATTTTTTAAAAAATTGGTACCAAATCATCAGACATTGTTTCATTTTGATGAATTTGGCGTAAACTTGAAACATTTATTTTTATATATTTTATATATATATATATATATATATATATATATATATATATATATATATATATATATATATATAATTTATATTATGTTATGAAGATTGGTGCCAGGCACATCGGTCGATAGGAGGTATGTATTGCAGAGATGGTTATCCTCTGTGATGTAAGCATGGGTGCAAGCTCTAGTACTAAGAAAGTTATTAGATCACGTCAGGGCCAGGTTTTATGAGCAGCTGGAGAGCTGGGCCAGTCTGGCTGCTCACATACCTCACCCTTGGTAGTGGTACATAATAAAATGAAGACCAGTAGTCTGATAGATGTTCTGTGTGTGGAAATTGGAACATATAAGGAATAACGTCTGGAACTCCATTCTACTACTGAACTGGGTGCAAAAACCTAAAAAACATCACTATATGGAGAGAAGGTATGCACACCAGTGACTATGTAAGGGGAATACATGTAATAGCAGAAACTGCTGTGTGACTACTGACATGAAAAATTCAATAGCTATATGTAAGAATGAAATGTGAAAAATGGAACCTGCATTACTGCCATGATTATATGAATAAAGAGAAATTTAGCTACTGAATTGATCAATGCAATAGAGCCCAACACTACGCCAAAGTATTTCTCTACGTTGGGGTCCCTAGCTTGTGTGTGTCCTCTCATGCAGTTTAAAAAAAACTTACCGTGTATGGGAAGCTGAGACCCAGGCTATATATGCGTATAATGTGGATTGGCAATAGGTGTGGTGGGGAGGGTTCACAAACGAAAAACTACTAACAAATAAGGAATAACGTTTGGAACTCCATTCTACTACTGAACTGGGTGCAAAAAACCTAAATAAACATCACTATATGGAGATAAGGTATGCACACCAGTGACTATGCAAGGGGAATACATGTAATAGCAGAAACTGCTGTGTGAATACTGACATGAAAAATTCAATAGCTTGAATTTTTCATGTCAGTAGTCACACAGCAGTTTCTGCTATTTCATGTATTCCCCTTGCATAGTCACTGGTGTGCATACCTTATCTCCATATATGGAAATTGGAACATGTCCTATTGGATATCTTGGTGTGAACTCCTGTGCGGGCGAACCATGCAAATACAGCGAGGAAAATAAGTATTTGATACACTGCCAATTTTGCAAACTTTCCTACCAACAAAGAATAGACAGGTCTGTTATTTTTATCGTAGGTACACTTCAACTGTGACAGAATCTTCTCCAAAGGTCCAGAAAATCACATTGTATGATTTCTAAATATTTTATACAATAAAATGCAAATTAATTATTTGATACAATAGAAAAACAGAACTTAATATTCGGTACAGAAACCTTTTGTTTGCAATTACAGAGGTCAGACGTTTGCTTTAGTTCTTAAACAAGTTACACACACTGCAGCAAGGGTTTTTTCCCCACTCCTCCATACAGATCTCCAATAAATCTTTCAGGTTTCGGGACTGTCGCTGGGTATCCTTGAGTTTCAGCTCCCTCCAAAGCTTTTCTATTGGGTTCAGGTCTGGACACTGGATAGGCCACTCCAGGACTTTGGAATGCTTCGTACAGAGACACTACTTAGTTTCCTTGGCTGTGTGTTTCACCGTGTGTGTGACCCAGCCATGACCCATCTTCAATGCTCTTTCTGAGGAAAGTAGGTTGTTGGCCAAAATCTTGCGATACATGACCCCATTCATCCACCCTTCAAAATAGTGCAGGCAGCCTGTCCCATTTGCTGATTAGCACCCCAAAAGTATGATGTTTCCACCCCCATGCTTCACGGTTATGACAATGTTCTTGAGGTTGTACTGACCCTTATTCTTCCCCCAAACATGGAAAGTGGAGTTGATACGAAAAGTTCTATTTTGGTCTCATCTGTCATCCAGATGGTCATTGGCAAACTTTAAACGAGCTTGGACATGGGCTGGCATGAGCAGGGGGACCTTGCATGCCCTGCAGGTTTTAATCCATGATGGCATAGTGTGTTACTGACGATAATCTTTGAGACTGTGATCCCAGCTCTTTTCAAATCATTGAGCAGGTCCTTCCTTGTAGTTCTGGGCTGATTCTTGACCTTTCTTTCTCAGAATCATCCTTACCCCACGAGGCAAGATTCTGCATGGAACCCCAGACTGAGTAAGGTTGACATTCATCCTGTGTTTCTTCCATTTTCTAATGATTGTGCCAACAGTTGTTGCCTTCTCACCAAGCTGCTTGCCTATTGTCCTGTAGCCCATATCAGCCTTGTGCAGGTCTACAATTTTGTCCCTGGTGTCATTAGACATCTCTTTGGTATTGGCTATGGTGGAGAGGTTGGAGTGTGATTAATTGAGTGTGTGGACAAGTGTCTTTTTATAGAGGTAACAAGTTCTAACAGGTGCAGTTAATACAGGTAATGAGTACAGGGTAAGAGGACTTCTTGAAGAACCAATAACAGGTCTGTGAGAACAAGAATTCTTGTTGGTTGATGGGTGATACTTATTTCATGCACTAAAATGTAAATTAATTATTTAAAACTTATACAATGTGATTTTTCTGGATTTTTTTTATTCTGTCTGTCACAGTTGAAGTCTACCTACGATAAAAATTACACACCTCTCCATTCTTTGTAGGTGGGAAAATATGTAAAATTGTCAGTGTATCAAATACTTATTTTCCCCACTGTATATAAGGACTTTTTACTTTGTTTATTTGTGCCATAAAAGGCTGTTTTTATTTCTATTTTACTGGAGCGGTTCATGAGGATGGAATAACCGTGGACTTAAAGGAAATCTTCCTGTGGTTGCCTCAAATCTGCAAATGAGCAAGTCAGAACTTAATTATATATATATATATATATATATATATATATATATATATATATATATATATATATATATATATATATAATTATACTGTATATTATCTCGAGTCCTCTGGCTCCACCAGTGGGTTGTCTTAGTTAATAACTGGAATGACCTTTTACATGTTGAGGGGATGTAGTATCTGCTCAGGTCTCACCAGTCAGTAAACCATTGCCCCCTGTAATGGTAGCGGCTCTGTGCCTCTGGGCCTGACTGCCAAGCCGTCTGACAATAAGAAGTCTTCTCGGCTTTGATCTTCCGCTTTCCTTCATGTGACCTTTGCTGACAGATAATTTATTTCTTTCTAATCCATTTGAGAATATTAAATCCTTAAGGGCGCACGTTATTCTTTCTTGTTCAAAGCCATGCTAATTTGCAGTGCAATTTTCATTGTAAATATTATAGAGCAAAGCCATCTTGTCTTCTTAACATCTAATCCCTTTCAAAGAGGAAATATCGAGAGTTTTGTGCAGCGCAAGAAGAGTTCCTATCCTCTCTGGTTTTCTTTTTTTCTGTTTATTTTTTGGCATCTTTGGGAACCTTGTACTGTACATTGTGCGCTATGCTTCAGAGCAGTGGTTCAGTCTAGGAGGCTGGTCTCATATTTGAAGCGCCAGCTGGTTAGTCAGGGGAAACAGAGGAGACAGTTTTCATGGAAGTAATTATATGCGCCACAGGCCGTTCCATGGCTGCAGCAATATTTCATTTAGCAACATAAGTGACTCATTTTAAACTTTATTGTATTGCGTCAGTAGCTCACAGAAGTATACATACACCCAAAAAAGGATTTTGTGTTTATTTCTTTTCACTTACAGATTAGTCATGGGGGGTCTCATAGATGCCTCCCATTACTAATCTAGGGCTTAGTGGCAGTTGTGGGTTGTTATTAACTCCTTATTACTCCAATTGCCACCGCACCAGGGCAGTGGGAAAGTGTCGGGACTGTCGCATCTAATGGATGCTGCAATTCTGGGAAGCTGCAAACTGGTGTTTTTAGGCTGGAGGGGGGGGCCAATAAGCACAGGTCTCCCCAGTCTGAGAATACCAGCCCCGATGACTTTATCATTTCTGGGTATCAAAATTGGGGGGACCGCACGCTGTTTTTTTTTTTTTGTTTTGTTTTGTTTTTTTAATTATTTATATAAATATTAAAAAAAAAAAAGCTACATGCGTTTCCTCTTCTTTTAATACAGAGCCAAGATTAGTGCATGGTGGGCGCAGCAGCCTGTAGCCGTATGCTTTATCTGTGCTGGGTATCATAATATGGGGGGACCCTACGACCATTTTCTTTTATATACTTAGTTTTATTCCATGACAGTGACCCGCAGACTGGGTCTGTGATTGGTTGCAGTCGGACACGCTGCCACACAGGCTGAGGGCACGTTTGACTGCAACTAATCACAGACGCTAGGACTGCCGTTGGACAGGGAAAGCAGTGTATATGGATTAGCATTAATGAGCGGCCCTGGAAGTAGAATGACCGGCCGCAGGAGAAGTTAGGCTATGTGCCCACGCTGCGGAAAATTTGCGGAATTTGCAGCGATTTTTTTTTCGCGGAAATTCAGCGGATTTTTTAAAAATTCGCATTACAGCAAGTCCCCAGCCATTTCTACGGCATTTAGGAACTGCAGTGCCCATGCTGCGTTTGTTTCTGCTGCGGAAATAGTGCGGATTTCCCTGCAAAAAAATCTGCAGCATGTGAATTATTCCTGCTAATTTTTCAGCAGGATCCTATCCTTACCTGCCTTGATTGAAGACACCGGAGTCACTTCCTCCGGTGCAGAGGAGCACGGTGCAGCCAGGAGTGGGCAGCAGGAGGTGGGCGGGGCCTGCACTAGCTCCGGTCATGTGACAGCCGGAGCTAGTTCAGGCCCGCCCACCTTCTCCGGCAGTGTGCAGACAGACACAGCCGGAGAGTGAAGTGCTGCGTGATGAAGGTAAATATGAACTCCCCGATCACTCAGCACTTGTTCTGCATTGAGGATGCAGTGCAGAAGCCATGGTACTGTATCCTCAATGCAGAATAACCGCACCATATCCGCAGGACATTCCGCTGTACATCCGCAGCATGAAAACAGACAAATTTGTGCTGCGGTTTTCTGTGAGCTCCTGCGGAATGTCCTACGGATATAACCGCAGGACACTTTCCCCGTGGGCACATAGCCTTACAGCCGCGCCGGAGACTCTGTAAGTATGAAGCACTTGTTTCATTCTTATTTTCTTTATTTTAGCTTTATTTTTTATATCCCGAGTTACTGGACCCAGATCATTGTTGGAATTCACTGAGAATTCCGGGCCCGGCACTCGGGTAAGTTTGAAACCGCGTGGATCCGAACTTTTACAGTCCGGGTCCCCCCATCTCTACACATGTGAGGATTCATACGTCTATCAACACAAAGAGTGACACTGAACTGATGAACAACCAGCCTACATTTGCTCCAATACGGTGTTTAATATACCTGTTTTCAGCCAAAAATGGCGCAATTTACCTGTTAAAAGTTTTTTCTGTTTTCAAGAATGAAGGGATTTTGAATGTCCTTGTTTACTGTTCGTTGTCTAGGTTACCGACCACCATTGTTGCTGAGCACTCTGCGCTTACAAGGACATAATCAGTCCTTTACACCAAATTATATCTAATGTTAAAAGATTATATTGATTACCTGCTGTAATGAGCAATGCACTGCAAACGTTGATTTGGCAGGAAATACAAGTGCAGCATGAGGAACTTTTTCTTCCTTTCTAAAATCTGAACCATGTAATCACTGGTCCTGTTCTTCCCTTGGAATCAGTAAAGCAACAGATCCGTTTTGGCACATGAATTCAGTTTGTCCATCAAAACAGTATGTGCCAACAAAAATGTAAACTTAGCCTTATTCTTTAAAAAGCCATGAAAAATATTGCTGCACCCTCCCTTTACTTTTGGGTACTGACCTGTGTTTGAAGATGTCCATCATAAATTTTCCATGTAATCATAATGGTTTCTTGTTTAAACCATTTTCTGGATTTCTCCAGAATTGTGGCCTAAAGTAAAAATAAACAGTTTATAGAACGGCGCCGTTGTGTATATCATGTCAATATATTATATATTTAATTGTAGCTTGTTACTTGGATTTGTGACTTTACTGACTTTTATGAATAGAAATATATATATATATATATATATATATATATTACTAGAAGGTGGCCCGATTCTACGCATCGGGTATTCTAGAATTTACGTATTGTGTAGTTCATGTATGATTTTTGTGTTATATATATATATGTTGTTGTGTGTAGTTACCAAGTGTTTGTGTAGGGCGCTGTACATGTTCTGGGTGTTGTCTGGGTGTGGCGGGGGGTGAGAGTGGTGTTGTATGTGTGTTGCGTTGTTTGTGGAGCGCTGTGTGTCTGTCGCATTGTGTGTGTGTGTGTGTGTGTTGCGCGGTTTGTGTGGGTGTGGTGTGTTTTGGGGGGAGGTATGTTTTGTGCAATGTGTGTGTTGTGCGGTATGTGCGTATATTTATGTATGCCGCGGTGTTTGTGTGTTGGGTGTTGTGTGTGTGCGGCGTTGTCTGTGTGTGTGGGTGTCTGTGTAGGGCGGTGTTTGAGGTTCCCAGTGTGTGTGTGTGTGTGTGTTTGGGGGGAGGTGTGCACCTCCCATCGTGCTCCATCCCCCATGCTGCGCACCCCCCATCGTGCCCCATCCCCCATGCTGCCCAACCCCCATCGTGCTCCATCCCCTATGCTGCGCATTCCCCATCGTGCTCCATCCCCGATGCTGCGCACCCCCCATCGTGCTCCATCCCCGATGCTGCGCACTCCCCATCGTGCTCCATCCCCGATGCTGCGCACTCCCCATCGTGCTCCATCCCCCATGCTGCGCACTCCCCATCGTGCTGCATCCTCCATGCTGCGCACTCCCCATCGTGCTCCATCCCCCATGCTGCGCACTCCCCATCGTGCTGCATCCTCCATGCTGCGCACTCCCCATCGTGCTCCATCCCCCATGCTGCGCACCCCCCATCGTGCTCCATCCCCCATGCTGCGCACCCCCATCGTGCTCCATCCCCCATGCTGCGCACCCCCCATCGTGCTCCATCCCCCATGCTGCGCACCCCCCATCGTGCTCCATCCCCCATGCTGCGCACCCCCCATCGTGCTCCATCCCCCATGCTGCGCACCCCCCATCGTGCTCCATCCCCCATGCTGCGCACTCCCCATCGTGCTCCATCCCCCATGCTGCGCACCCCCCATCGTGCTCCATCCCCCATGCTGCGCACCCCCATCGTGCTCCATCCCCCATGCTGCGCACCCCCCATCGTGCTACATCCCCCATGCTGTGCACCCCATCGTGCTCCATCCCCCATGCTATAATAGTTCTCCTATTATACTCAGAGAGGAGTATAATAGGAGGACTATAATAGGAGGAGTAGTCCTGGGGGGAGAGGAGTATAATGCCGGCTCCCTGCACATGTGTACCGGGATCCGGTGTACGCTGGTAACTATGATAGACATCGGGTAACTAAGGGACCTTAGTTACCCGATGTGTATAATGGTTACCAGCGTTCACCGGCTCCGTCACGATCCCAGCAGCGCCAGACATACCCTTGCGATGCTGGGATCGTGACGGAGCCAGTGTACACTGGTAACTATGATACACATCGGGTAACCAAGGGACCTTAGTTACCCGATGTGTATAATGGTTACCAGCGTACACCGGCTCCGTCACGATCCCAGCAGCGCAAGGTTATGTCTGGCGATGCGTGCGGAGGGCCGAGGCGAGCGGGCAATCCATGCGGAGGGCGGGGCCAGGCCGAGGCGAGCGACCAATCCGTGGGGGGGCGGAGCCGAGGCGAGCGGCCAATCCGTGCGGGGGGCGGGGCCATGGCGAGCCCAGCGGCCAATCAGCTTTGTGTCACCGTAAGGACACAATTTTGGAGCAAGACAGACAGACAGAATAAGGCAATTATATATATATATATATATATATATATATATATATATATATATATATATATATATATATATATATATATATATATATATATATATATTTATTTATTATATTGATGTATATATGCGTAGTTCTCATCACAATCTTTATCCAAGACTTACGCTGTGTCTTGCTTTTTAGGCCAAGCAATTAGAGCTAGAAGAATGATGGAACCTGTGCAGAAAGAAGTGTACATGTATCAGACTGGACAGATTCCTACAGAGTGGGAAGGTAATGCTTTTTTTGGTTTAATTTCTTAGGTGCACATTATTGATGAACAGTAGTTGTCACGTATAGAGATGGGCGGACTCGCAGATGCCCGGGACCGGCGGGTAGTTGCTCACTTTTTTAAAAAAATTCAGATACGGTCCGGAATCCGGCCCCCAAATAAGTCTATGGGGATCAGATTAAAAATGGTGGTATAAGGGATAGGAGAATAGGAGCAAGTGCGCTGTACTTACCAAGGCTCTGGCATGGCTGTACGGTGCTCCTAGACCTCGCATTCACTTCCTGGGTCGCTAATTACAGTCAGATGCGCTCCCACCTTGAGTGGCAACGTGTCAGCTGACTGCATCTAATCACAGGCACCAGGATGGCCGGTGGGCAGGGAAAGCAGTGTAACTGAAGGAGCCCATACACTCTAGCATCTACCGTGAGCCTAGAATGTACGGGCTCCTTCCAGGTTAGTGGACATGACTCGCTTGGTTGGTGGGCATCACAATGTTTGCTCTCGTCAACCATAAACATCCTTCTCCCCCCACGCCCCTGCTTCTATTATAAACAACTCCATGCCCACGTGAACTTAGAAAAAGAATGTTTATTCTGGCTGGAAACGGACAGCATTTTGAACATGCCCCTATCATGTGATAGGGTTGTGTTGAAATTATGTCATACCTGGAAGGAGCCTATACACTCTAGCATCTGCTGTCAGTATCTTGGTATAAAAATACATAAATACTACAATTGGCACAGGGTCGCCCCATATTCTGATACCCAGCACAGATAAAGCACACAGCTACAGGCTGCAGCCCTAGTCCTATGCTTATCTTGGCTGTGTATCAAAAGAAGAGAAACCGCATGCGACTTTTTTTTTTTTTTTTTTTCATTATTTAACTAAATCATTTAAAAAAACCATGTGCGGTCCCCCCAATTTTGATATTCAGCCAAGATAAATCCCAACAACTGGGAGCTGGTATCCTCAGGCTGTTGAGACCCAGCCTAAAAATATCAGCCGCCCGGAATTGTCGCATCCATTAGATGCGACAAGCCTGGGGCTTTACCCAGCTCTTCCCGATTGCCCTGATACAGTGGCAATTGAGATAATGAGCGGTTAATAACAGCGTACAGTCCTGGATTAGTGATGGCAGATGTCAGAACACTCCATCACTAATTTGTAAGTGATAGTAAACAAACACAGACACCGAAAAAAATCCTTTACTGGGAATAAAATACAAAAAAGCACCCTCTTTCACCACTTAATTAACCCCAACACACCCCTGCAGTTCTGACGTAATCTACACGAGGTCTCACGGCGATTCCAGCTCTGCTACATCTCATTCACAGCATGCAGCCATAAAGTATGACTCCCTGCTGTGAGTGCAGAGAATGAATGAGCCGCGATGAGTGATGACTAATTGCAGTCAGACGCTGTCATACAGGCTGGGGGCACGTCTGACTGCAACCAATCACAGAGGGCAGGCCTGTTGGTGGGCGGGGAGGAGCAGTGCATATGTATGAGCAATGATTACCAGCCCAGGGAGGCCACAGGAGCAGCGTACAGCAGCGCGATAGCAACGTACAGCCTCTGGGGAGCCTCTGTAAGTATGAAGCGCTTCTTCATTCTTATTTTCTTTTTTTCCTTTTATATTTTCTTTAATTTCTCAACTGCCAAATCCGGATCAAACAGCCGGAATTCCGGGCTCAGCACCCGGGCAACTTTGAAACCACGCATATCCGGACTTTTACATTCTGGGTCCGCCCTTAGCTATTCATGTACACACGTCTCAGCACGTACCCTTTATGTAGTGTTAAGGCAGGGAGAGAGAAGCCTGCGGTGATTGGGCACAAGGTTGCATGATACAGTAACCTCACGTGAGCCCCACAAAAGCAAGTGTTGACCCCACTGAAACCGCGCCAGCAGTGGAGGTGAGTATAACCTTTTTTATTTTAAAAGTGGGGCAAACATGGGGAATGAGAAGGGGTTGTCCTAGTAGTGGACAACCCCTTTTAAATTAATGTTCTTTGATGTTCTAATTTCCCTTAGAAGTAGTCTGTAATATCCAATGTTTCATTGACAGCTACACATTTTGTTCATGTAGAGAGTTTACACTCGACTGTGGGCTGACTGATCGCAGAGTGTACACTCGACTTTGGGCTGACTGATCGCGGTGTCTACACTCCACTTTGGGCTGACTGATCGCGGCGTCTACACTCCAATTTGGGCTGATTGATCGCGGCGTCTACTCTCGACTTTGGGCTGACTGATAGCGGCGTCTACACTCGACTGTGGCTGATCGTGGGGTCTACACTTGACTGTGGGCTGTCTGATCGCTGCGTCTATATAACTGTGGGCTGACTGATCGTGACATCTACACGACTGGGCTGACTGATCGCGGCGTCTACACTCCACTTTGGGCTGACTGATCGCGGCGTCTACACTCGACTGTGACTGATCGCAGCGTCTACACTCCACTTTGGGCTGACTGATCGCGGCGTCTACACTCCACTTTGGGCTGACTGATCGTGGCGTCTACACTCGACTGTGGGCTGACTGATCGCGGCGTCTACACTCTACTGTGGGCTGACTGATCGCGGTGTCTACACTCGACTGTGGGCTGACTGATCGCGGCGTCTACACTCTACTGTGGGCTGACTGATCGCGGTGTCTACACTCGACTGTGGGCTGACTGATTGCGGCGTCTACACTCGACTGTGGACTGACCACAGCAGTAATATTGAATTACAAGCCTCCATTCTAATAACTGAGCAGACTTGTAAGGCATGGCTAGCCAAGGTCTATCCGAGTAATAGCTAATCTGATGTAGATACTCTCCATTCTGACTTGAAGGTATGGTCTGAAGCAGGGGGCGCTACTCTATGACGTCCATATTAACACAGATTGTCATCATGAGACAAGTCTTTTTGCATCCTTGATTGAGACTTTTGAATAGAAGCTATAAATAATAGCACCTAGCCAACCCACCCCAATATAATAATTTTATAAATAATATCAAATTGTACTGACGCCCGGGACGGTATAAAAAGCAGTGTCGTCTGAGGCCGACTTCCAGAAGCTAATCCCCATCCTCATCTTCATCATTCATTTCCCTCTAGTGCAGTTGCTAGAAGACGCACTCGGTAAATTACGCTCCCAGTCCTCCTGCTGAATGGTCACCTATTGTCTATGCCGATGGAATATTTTATTTACCTCCTCCCTGTGTCAGCCGCGCTCCTGAAAGCCTATCCGTCATTGCCAGGGCCTATAGAGATTTGGAGAGTGCATGCATTTTACTGTTTCAGCCTCCCAGTTTCCTGTAGCATTTAGTGATTAATGGCAGTTTTAATTTGCATGCTCACTTTTATGCTCATTAAAGTGTATTATGTGCCAGTAGGAGTGTAAAGGTTCAATGGAAATCTCATGCATACTAATCAAAATGCAAATAAGCGCAGATGAAAGAATGCCGGGGTCTCGCTAGGTACGAAATGTCCAGTTATCTCCTACCCAAGCAGGACTATTTACTACGGGCAGCGCTGCGAGTGCTCCACACGACCATCACCGGCAGAAGAGGCTATAATTAAACTTCTAGAAATGGGAGAGAGGTGACCGGTTCATGTCCAAGTCTCTTCTGTGTGCTCCGGAGAAGTCCATTCCCGCTGAATATGTTATACTTGGTATTTATTTATTCCGCCATCCGTTCGGTGAAGAAGCGGAGAATATGATTAGGTTTACGTAGAAATTCTCGCGCTGATTGAACAGTTTGGTGCTCTATTATAATTTGTGGAGCATTGTGAATCTCCGTTCCTTCATCAGAGCTGACGCATTTTAAAGTATAAGGTCACTTTGTGTAAAAACCTTACATTAATTAATATCTTGGGTATTTGCATAAATGTCATTTCCTAATTTTGAAGCATTTTTAACAGAAAGTCCGCACTACTGCTGTGCTGCACAAACCGCTGGGAAATACATATTGATTTTGCAGCAATTTTAAAGTGCCTTATAAAAGAAAGATTTTGGAAGATGTTCATTGAAATGGTTTCTATAATTAACTTATCAGGATGGGAAAAACTATATATCACTGGAGTTGAGCAAAAAAGTTCACTGAACCTACGTCCATGTCCACTAGACCAGAGCTCTGTGAACCTCCTACTACCTGCAGCTGTTTGATTAGCAGGCCACAAGACATCACACGTACATCGCACTGCAAAATTATGATAGTGCGGAGCTTAGTAACCAGATAAGACTTTTCACCTTTCTTAAGGCCGCTTTACACGCAACGACATCGCTAACTAGATGTCATTGGGGTCACGGAATTCGTGACGCACATCCGGGCTCGGTAGCGACGTCGTTGCGTGTGAAATGCACGAACGACCGTTAACGATCAAAATTACTTACCTAATCGTTGATCGTTGACGCGTCGTTACTTTCCCGATTATCGTTGCAGGGCGCAGGTTGTTCGTCATTCCTGCGGCAGCACACATAGCTATGTGTGACACAGCAGGAATGAGGAACATCACCTGACCTGCGGCCGCCCGCAATGAGGAAGGAAGGAGGTGGGCAGGATGTTCGTCCCGCTCGTCTCCGCCGCTCCGTTTCTATTGGGCGGCCGTTTTGTGACGCCGCTGTGACGCCGAACGAAAAGGAAAGGAGGCGGTTCGCCGGCCACAGCGACGTCGCTAGGCAGGTAAGTATGTGTGATGGGGCCTAACGATATTGTGCGCCACGGGCAGCGATTTGTCCGTAACGCACAAATGACGGGGGCGGGTGCGATAGGCTAGCGATGTCGCTGTGTGTAAAGTGGCCTTTATTATTATGATTGCCACTTGTCTCTACGTATTATTTATTCTGTGGATATCTGAATATTACAGTTAAGCCAAGAAATATTTGGACATGGGCACAAATTTTGGCATTTTACCTGTTTACCGAAACATATTCAATATACAGTTATGTATTCAATATCCATTTTTAAGTGCATATTCTCAGCTTTAATCGTAAAAGCTCTTTAATGAGCTGCATAGGCTATTCCCTTATTAATCCATCAACAATTAAAAGGTCTGGAGCTACTTCCAGGTGTATCATAGTATCATAGTTTTTAAGGTTGAAGGGAGACTCTAAGTCCATCTAGTTCAACCCGTAGCCTAACATGTTGATCCAGAGGAAGGCAAAAAAAAAAACAAAAAAACCCAATGTGACAAACAAGTTCCAATGGGGAAAAAATTTCCTTCCTGACTCCACATAGGGCAATCAGACTAGTTCCCTGGATCAACACCCCGTCATAAAATCTAATATACATAACTGGTAATATTACATTTTTCAAGAAATGCATCCAGGCTCTGCTTAAATGTTAGTAGTGAATCACTCATTACAACATCATGCGGCAGAGAGTTCCATAGTCTCACTGCTCGTACAGTAAAGAATCCTCGTCTGTGATTATGATTAAACCTTCTTTCCTCAAGACGTAGCAGATGCCCCCGTGTTCCAGTCGCAGGCCTAGGTGTAAAAAGATCTTTGGAAAGGTCTCTGTACTGTCCCCTCATATATTTATACATTGTGATTAGATCCCCCCTAAGCCTTCGTTTTTCCAGACTAAATAACCCCAAGTTTAATGACCTGTCTTGGTATTGCAGCCCACCCATTCCTCTAATAATCTTGGTGGCTCTTCTCTGCACCCTCTCCAGTTCAGCTATGTCCTTCTTATATATCGGTGACCAGAATTGTACACAGTATTCTAAGTGTGGTCGCACTAGTGACTTGTACAGAGGTAGAACTATATTTTTTTCATGAACACTTATACCTCTTTTAATACATCCCATTATTTTATTAGCCCTGGCAGCAGTTGCCTGACACTGTCCACTAAAGTGAAGTTTACCATCCACCCATACACCCAAGTCTTTTTCTGTGTCTGTTTTACCCAGTGTTCTACAATTAAGTACATAATCATAAATGTTATTTCCTCTACCCAAGTGCATGACCTTACATTTATCTACATTAAACTTCAATTGCCACTTCTCAGCCCAATCCTCCAATTTACATAAATCTCCCTGTAATATAAAATTATCCTCCTCTGTATTGATTACCCTGCAGAGTTTAGTATCATCTGCAAATATTGAAATTCTACTCCGCATGCCCCCAACAAGGTCATTTATAAATATGTTGAAAAGAAGCGGGCCCAATACTGACCCCTGTGGTAGCCCACTATGAACTGAGACCCAGTCCGAGTACGTACCATTAATAACCACCCTTTGTTTCCTATCACTGAGACAGTTTTTAACCCAGTTACACATATTTTCCCCTATCCCCATTATTCTCATTTTATGTACCAACCTTTTGTGTGGCACTGTATCAAAAGCTTTTGAAAAGTCCATATACACAACATTCACTGCATTTCCCTGGTCCAGGCTTGAACTTACCTCTTCATAGAAGCTGATCAAATTAGTTTGACAGGATCGATCCCTCATAAACCCATGTTGATACTCTGTCATAAGGTTATTTTTCTTGAGATACTCCAGTATAGCATCTCTCAAGAAACCCTCAAGGATTTTACCAACCGTAGAGGTTAAACTTACCGGCCTATAATTTCCCGGCTCAGTTTTTGTCCCCTTTTTGAATATTGGCACCACATTTGCTATGCGCCAGTCCTGCGGTACCGACCCTGTTATTAAGGAATCTGAGAAGATTAAAAATAATGGTCTATCTATCACAGAACTCAATTCCTGTAGTACTCTGGGGTGTATGCCATCCGGGCCCGGAGATTTGTCAACCTTAGTGATTTCGAGGCGGCGGTGTACTTCCTGCTGGGTTAAGCAGGTAATATTCAAGGGTGAATTTATGGCATCACTGGTCATGTCATCTGCCATGGCATTTTCTTGTATAAAAACCGTAGAAACAAATTCATTCAGCAGGTTGGCTTTACCCTCATCCCCTTCCACCATTTCACCAAGACTATTTTTAAGGGGGCCAACACTATCACTTTTCAGTTTTTTGCTGTTTATGTAGTTAAAGAATATTTTAGGATTATTTTTACTTTCTCTTGCAATGAGTCTCTCTGTCTCAAACTTAGCTAACTTAATTTGCTTTTTACATATTTTATTTAATTTTCTATAATTATATAATGCCTCATCACTACCTACCCTCTTTAATTCTTTTAAGGCTTTCTGTTTTTCTTTTATTGCTTCCCTTACAGCTCTATTTAGCCATAGGGGTTTCTTCCTATTTCTAGCATGTTTGTTCCCATAGGGTATATTTTCTGCACAAGCCCTATTCAGGATGCTCATAAAAGTCTCCCATTTGCTTTGTGTACGTTTATTACTTAGTACATCATTCCAGTTTATTGCACTAAGATCATCTCTCAACCGTTTAAAATTTGCTTTCCTGAAGTTTAGTGTCCTTGTAGCCCCTCTACTAGACATCTTACTAAAGAATACATGAAAACTTATTATTTTGTGATCACTATTCCCCAAGTAACCCCCAACTTGTATATTTGATATGAGGTCTGGCCTATTGGTTAGTACAAGGTCTAGTAGTGCTCCCCCTCTTGTGGGGTCCTGTACCATTTGTGAAAGGTAATTATCTTTCATTGTTATCAAAAATCTATTTCCTTTGCTGGAACTGCAAGTTTCTGTTCCCCAATTTATATCAGGATAGTTAAAGTGCCCCATAATAATTACCTCTCCGAGACTCGCTGCTTTATCAATTTGCTTTATGAGGAGATTCTCTACCTCTTCCATAATATTCGGTGTCGTATAACACACCCCTATCAGTATTTTATTATTCATTCTCCCCCCCTTATCTCCACCCATAGGGACTCTACATTCTCAGTACCCTCACATATGTTGTCACGCAGGATGGGTTTTAAGAATGATTTTACATATAGACACACACCTCCCCCTCGCTTATTTGTACGGTCATTCCTGAATAGGCTATAACCCTGTAAATTAACAGCCCAGTCATAGCTCTCATCCAGCCATGTCTCTGATATCCCCACTATATCATAATTTTCTTCCAACAATATTAATTTTAATTCCTCCACCTTATTTGTGAGGCTTCGGGCATTAGTGTACATGCACGTTACGTATGACTCTGTACCTCTATTCCTCCTTACTGTATTAACTGTCCTAACCCTTCCCCCCCCGTACCACCCCCAATTTCATTACTTGTGCCCTGGTCACTATCTGCACTACATTCCCCTTCTATAAAGTGAATACCCTCGCCCCCCATTCCTAGTTTAAACACTCCTCCAACCTTCTAGCCATTTTCTGCCCCAGCAGAGCTGCACCCTCCCCATTAAGATGCAGCCCATCCCTAGCATAGAATCTGTAGCCAACTGAAAAGTCGGCCCAATTCTCCAGGAACCCAAAACCCTCTTTCCTACACCAATTTCTGAGCCACCTGTTAACCTCCCTGATCTCCCTTTGCCTCTCTAGTGTGGCTCGTGGCACAGGTAGTATTTCCGAAAATACCACCTTTGAGGTCCATGCTTTAAGCTTACAACCTAATTCCCTGAAATCATCTTTAAGGACCTTCCACCCACCTCTAACTTTGGCATGTCATAAGGTGTGACATTTGCATTTGGAAGCTGTTGATGTGAACCCACAACATGTGATCAAAGGAGCTCTCAATGGAGGAAAAACAGACCATCATTGGGCTGAAAAAATCTATACATCAGAAAAATAGCAATAATATTAGGGGTGGCCAAATCAAGAGTTTGGTATATTCTGGATAAAAATTAGCACACTGGAAAGCATGGAAACTCAAAGGGGCCAGGATGTCCAAGGAAGATAATAGTGGTGGATAATTCCAGAATCCTTTTTTTGTGAAGGAAAACCCCTTCACAACATCCACCTAAGTGAAGACACTCTCTAGGAAGTGGGTCTTTCAGTATCGAAGTTTACCGTAAAGAGAAGACTTCATGAGAATACAAAGGGTTCACCACAATCTGCAAACCAATCAGCCTCAAAAATAGAAAGGTCAGATTACACTTTGTCAAAAAGCATCTAAAGAATATGCCCAGTTCTCGAAAAGCATTCTATGGACAGATGAAATGAAGATTATCCTGTAACAGAGTAATGGATGAAGAAAGTATGGAGAAGGCTTGGAACAGCTCATGATCCAAAGCACAGCCACTCTAATACATGGTGGAGACAGTGTGATGGTCGGGCATGGCTTTCAATGGCACTGGGTCCCTAGTTTTTATTGTTGATGTGACTGAAAACAGAAGCAGCCGGATGAATTCTGAAGTGTACAGGGCGATTCTTTCTGCTTCAATTCCACCAAATGCAGCAAGGGTGATTGGATGGTGCTTAACCGTACAGATGGACAACAATTCAAAATTTACTGCGAAAGCAACACAGGAGTTTTTTCAGGCAAGGAAGTGGAATATGCTGCAATGGCCGAGTCATCATCAGATCTCAACCCCATGGAGTAGAATTTCACATGCTTAAGACAAAACGTACATCAGACAGAGCCACAAACAAGCAGCCACTGAAGTCAGCTGCAGTAAAGGCTGGTTAAGCATCATAAAGGAGGAAACCCAACGTTTAGCGACGTCCATGGCTTCCAGACTTCAGGCAGCCAAAAAAAAATTTTCTATGGTAAAGTAAATTTGTCCAATTCCTTTTGAGCCCCTGAAATGAGGAGGCTTTGTAGAGAAATTATTGTAATTGCTAAACTTTTCATAGGATATTTTTGTTTAACCCCTTTTAATTAAACCTGAAAGTCTCCACTTCAATTGTATCCCAGTTACTTCATTTTAAATAAAAATTGCTAGTATGTAGAGCCCAAATCACGAAGATTCAGTCACTGTCCAAATATTTCTGGACCTAACTGTATATTACTGTGGTACTGTTTTTAATTATTGTATTCTTGATATCACAGTGTAGTCCAATTCGTTCTTGCGGGGTTTTTTTCTCGTTTTTCGATGCTTTTTTTCTTGCAGATTTTAATCTATCTGCAAGGAAATACCCATCCCAGCAAAGTCTGAGAATCCTGAAGTGCTGTACACACGTTGCAGATTTTTTTTCCTTGCAGAATTTGATGCAGAAAAAAACTGCATGTCAATTCTTTCTGCAGTTTTTTTTTTTCAGCATTTATCCTATATATAAAAAAAAGTATAAAAAAAAGTGGTAAAATTTGCGGGGTTTTTTGCTGTGTTTTTCCTGCCAAGAGATGCAATTTTTGGTACAGAAAATCTGCGCCTAAATCTGCTGTTGTTTTTTTAATCTTGTGTTTATTTTAATCATATTTGTCTATTAGATATACATATGAATGTTATTCTCTAATGCTTCAGCTTCCTTGTTTTGTAGGTTGTCGTTATATTTGGGAAGCACTGCGTATCCTTATTTTGATAGACCATATATAGGTTTAACCAGCAGAAGCACTGGGGATGCCACAAGTCGGAGGTTTGGTTTCTGGACCAGGGTCCTGCGTATATTGTTGCTCAACTCTAGTTATCACCTGGCTACAGTATAGCTAGATAACTTGCTGATGACTGGGGTCTATTTGATGACACCCCCTACTCATACTGAAGAGCGATGGCTGCACATGCCCTATTAATTGTCTGAAGCTGCCAGAGATAGCCCAGAGCTGTATTTGGTTATAGATAATACACAGTAATGGCTCCATTCTAATTCAGCCCCATTTTCTGGGGGTCTCAGTGGTTTGAACCCCAGCAAGTAGCCAGTTATCACTCCCAGGGGACAGGTGATAATTTGCTAAGAATAATCCTATAACTGTGTTGCAGAATTTTTAGCAGTTTGCATTCTGCTGATAGATTCACATGGCAGTGGAAAAAAAAAAGAGGTACCATATTTTTCTTAATTTAATGCATGTTAAAAATATGTTCTGCCTATTGTCCAAAACCAGAGTGCCCGATTTGTACCAGGACTCTCTGGTTTAGCCCTTTTAGGAAATTACTAATCTTAAGACTTTTGTGGCTGACACGGGAATTGCTCCGTCCAGGTTTCGGCCAAGGGGAGGCGGAGGGGAGAAAGGGCGGAGGAATCAGCCAGTTGTGGCAGTTTCCATAACTGTTCCTCCTTTGGTCCGAGCCTGGGTGACATTTCTCCTGATTCGGCAATGAAAGGTTGAGCTGCGAATGACATTTTTAATAAGTGTGTAGCGTCCATGATTAGAGGGGGCCGTACCACCGTTGAATGACCGCACTGTGAACTGTCCCTGCAATGTCTGGTTAGCGCAGGGAAGAAAAACTATCTAAATCTTTTATCAGAAAGAACATATTACAGATCGCTGATGCAAGAGATGTTGACATTAAAGAAGACATTTCACCAAATTTTTCAAGCTGTAATAATAACTACAAAGTTAAATCCTTTTTATTATTTCACTTCGGTGTTGCAGAGATATGGACCACTGCAGTGTTTTTGGTTTTTTTTGTTATTGCACCACTGGAGTAGCACTTTAAATCTTAGTCCCCTGCCCCCGTCTTATATTCACCCTCCCGTGGCATCATCTTTTATCACCGACGCTCTCTGGTGATTTTGGACTTGCCGGTTGTTCCAGTGGTTCATGGAGCGTACCGGAGGTCACAACTCAATACAAGTCTATGAGAGCTTCATTCTGGCTCTCATAGACTTGTGTTGAGATCTTGTGACGTAACTCCTTACTGCCAGACAGATTGTATGGGTCCAACTCCAATCGGCTATTTGAATGGTCTGCACCCCTTCACAGTTTACTATGCATTTTATCAACACCTGTACCTGATATTACAGGTCAGTCCTTTTCTAGAGTATGGAATAAAGCTGCAGTCATTTGTAACACTAGGAACACAAAGCTGTGCTTGGTAAACTAGGGGAGGGGATGTGGCTCTCACCAGAAAGCTGGGACCCCTGAGATCAGCTCATTGTGGGGGATGCTTGGAGCTTCACCCCTACATTTCTAATATTAGTAACCTATCCTAATAATAAACCATTAATCAATATCCTTTATACTATCAGCAAATTAACCTCTACGTGGTCCTAGACCTGGCATGAGCCCTATAGTCTGAAAGATCTAATCCCCGCACACCTGCATGGTGGCAATGGGTAAAAGGGGGTCTACATAGACGATTTAAGCCGGACATAGGTATCTGCATAGATGTTTGGGCAAATACATATACGTAGATTTCTGGGTTCACATACTTTGCTATCATGAATTTTCACAGAATTTAGGCTATAGGAGTTTGCTCTTTCCTGCCGCCACCGTCTCGTTCTGTCGTTTTCATCTCCTTGTTTTATCGGAGCTATTCCTAGAAGGAGAAGTCTCTGTCTGGTAAAGTGTGTGTCAAGTGAAGCGGGAAGGAATTAGAGAAGCGTTAATCTGCTTGGAATTTCATAACCTCCATTACCACGCCGAGAACGGAGACAATTTATCTTATTTAATTCGTATTCAAGCGTCCAGAGAATAAAAAAAGATAACTTAATGAGTCTGGGGTTTTATTTAAGCCGGTAGCCTGCCATATAGCGGAGGGGTCTCCACATCTTTATTTTAGCAAGCGGTAATGAAAGACTACTCTGCACATAATCATTTTTACTATTGTATATGTAAATTATTCATGTCGTTACCATCGTCTACATTTAGGTATAGTCTGTATGTGCCGTATATATATATATATATATATATATATATATATATATATATGGTGGCATGAAGAGGTTTGGGCTCCCCTAGTCAAAATTATTGTGAACAGCTAAGCATGTTGAAGATGAAATGATCTCTGAAAGGCATGAAGTTAATGATGACACCTTTCCTTTGTATTTTGGGGGAATATATATAATATATTCATGTTTTGCATTTTTTAAATTAGCAAAACTGGAAAATGGGTCGATTCAAAAGTTCGGGCACCCTACACAGTTAGTACCTAGTACCTTTGGCATGTATCATAGCTTATAAACGCTTTTTGTAGCCAACCAAGGGTGTTTGAATTCTTTTCATCCATTCTTACTTGGAAAAGTCTTCCAGTTCTGTGAGATTCCTGAGTCGTCTTGCATACACTGCTCTTTTGAGGTTTAGCCACAGATTTTCAATGATGTTCAGATCAGGGGGCCATTGTAAAACCTTCAGCTTGCACCTTTTGAAGTTGTCTATTGTGGATTTTCACATGTGTTTAGGATAGTATCCATTTATGGAAGTCCTCCTCTTTTCAACTTCAGCTTTTTTTACATATAGCGTTATGTTTGCATCAAGAATTAGTTGAAATTTCATTGAATCCATTCTTTCTTCTACCCGTAAAATGTTCTCCATGCCATTGGCTGCAGCAGAACCCCACCACATGATTGATCCACCCCCATGGTTAATGGTTGATGAGATACTCTTTTCTTGAAATTCTGTGTCCTTTTTTCTCCACATCAATCATTGTGGCCAAAGATTTCTTTTTTAACCTCATCACTTCACAGGACTTGTTTCCAAAATACATCATCTTCTTTTGATTGTCTTTTGCATACTTCTGACGCTGAATTTTATGGTAAAAATGGAGGAGAGGTTTTCTTCTGATGACTCTTCCATGAAGTCCATATTTGTGCAGATGTCTCTGAACAGTAGAACAATTTACCACAACTCCAGAGTCTGCTAAATCTTCCTGAAGGTCTTTTGCAGTCAATCAGGGGTTCTGATTTGCCTCTCTAGCAATCCTACGAGTAGCTCTCACAGAAATTTTGCTTGGTTTTCCAGACCTTATCTTGACCGATACTCTTCCTCGTAACTGACGTTTCTTAATTACATTTCAAACTGAGGAAAGGGCAACTAGAAAACACTTTGCTATCTTCTTATAGCCCTCTCCTGCTTTATAGGCCTCCACCATTTTCATTTTCAGAGTGCTAGGCAGCTGCTTAGAAGAAGCCATGGCTGCTGTTTTTTTGGCACAAGGTTAAAGGAGGCTTGGTTTTTATAAAGCTATGAAATTTGCATCACCTGGCATTTCCTAATGATGATAGTGAACAAGCAATAACCCTAACAGGCTAAATAAGGTCTGAAATCTTAGTCAAAGTTATCTGAGCACACAAATCTCCAAGGGTGCCCAAACTTTTGCAACGGCCCATTTTCCTTTTTTGTAATTTTTAAAATGTAAAAGATGAAAATACATTTTTTCTTTTAAAATGCAAAGGAAATGTGTGATCTTTAACTTTATGCCATTTAGAGATCATTTCATCTTCAACTTGCTTAACTGTTCACAATAACACTAATTTTGACCAGGGGTGCCCAAACGTTTACATGCCACTGTATATATACATACAGTGTGTGTGTGTGTGTGTGTGTGTGTGTGTGTGTGTATATGTATATGTATATGTATATGTATATATATATATACACACACACACACACTTTATTATATACAAAAACACTGTATATGTCACAATTGTGTTAGGCCCCCTGAGCACGTCCGTGATTTCAGTACGTATGACGTCCGTTTTCTTACAAACCAGAGACATGGATATACGCAGACCCATTGCAATGAATGGGTCTGCGCACATATCTGTGTTTTCTCACGACCTGTTTCTGTGTGGAGCGATGTGTCCGTTTTTCTTCGGCAGCACTGATGCCACACAAACCACACACTGATGTGATCCATGTGACATCAGTGTGACCCGTATCGGAGAAAACACGTGGTTTTGAAATAAAATGATTTTCTATACTCACCTGTCTCCAGCGTTGCTGTGTTTGGCGCTGCTGTCCAGGCCTGCTCATTATGCTCATTCACTGCACCACAAACCTGGAGATAGCAGCAGCACCGGGGACAGCAGTTCCAGGTATAGCTGCACCAGGGACAGGTGAGTAAAAAGTTCCTGCTCTCCATGTGCTATCTGTGATTGCACACGGAGAACACGCGTGTGCCAAAATCACAGCACACGGAGGGCCATACGCACCTTCAACACAGTCCGTGCAAAGCGTCAGTGTTTTGCACGAACATGTGAAAGAGGCCTTAAAAGTGAGCAGTTTTCACCCTCTCAATGCTCTATCTGGTGTGGGCACTACTGATTAGTGGCTTAGAACATCTGCAGACAATATAGTCGGCCATTTCTAACCTCGGCACCAAGTTACAATATCTCAACGTACATTTCACATCAGACAGAAAAATGAAGGGTTAAAAATGCATTACGCAAATGAATGCAACCTTGACCTTTGTGAGATACTTAACCATTTCTGTTGAACTGCCTTTACCAACCGCACATGAAAAGTATGTGATTTTGCCATTAATCAGGTTGACAAACTGCACAATTCATTTAGACTCATAAGCGGTGGCCTTTCTAATGCCAATTTATGGCACAGTTGCTCTTTGTTGGAAAGGTTATGCTATTGAGAACATAGTCTGAACTTTCCTCGTACCTTGAACTGCGAGGAGTCTACTCCAGTGCTGCTTCATATTAACCAGAGAGTTAATTTTATTGTCTGACATTTTGCTGCTTTCGAGTCTCCTGCCAAAGTCGTGTAACTGATCAATTATTTTCTCTGTCGTGGAGCAGAAAAACGTGGACGGTGGACTTTGCACAGCTGTGTCGTGGTTCATTATACCTTGCTTTGTGACAGATTGAGATCCAAGCAAAAAATGCAAAAACGATATTAATGAACAATAAAATATATAAAATATAATTCTCAACCTGTGAGTCTACTGTTCACCTCATGGCCATTTGAGTTGGTGGGAATCGATTTGTACATCCCGTTCCATCGTCAACAACAGTGGTCTGTTCCAGGGGAGTGGGAGGTTGGCCTCTTATCTGCCGGTATCCACAGCTTTTCTTTTGGTTAGATGGTCTGGGCCAACGTCGCATGTGCCAGGCCAGCTAATCAAAAGAAAAGCCGCGAATACTGTCAGGTAAAAGGCCTTCCTCCCGCTCAGACCACACTCATGGCTGAGTAAATGGGATGTGCGAATAGATTCTTACCACCTCTAGAGGCCATTTTTTGTTTCCTTTGTCCCTTTCATTTTTTTCCTCTCTGCCTTTCAAGAGCCATAACTTTTATTTTGCAATCTATATAGCGATATGAGAGCTTGTTTTTGCCGGACAAGTTGTCGTTTTGAAACTATATTTTTCACATTAATATATAATTTGTTGAAAATGTGAAAAAAATAAAATCCAAGTGGGACAAAATTGAAGACTAAACAGCAATGCCTTAGTTTTTTTAGTTTTGTTTTTACAATATTGCCTGTGGAATAACTGATCTGGAAACGTGGTTCTGTGTATTAGACCAGTGTCCCACTTGCGAGTGACTCGCGTCGCATCAACGGGCACAGCTTGCTACTCTCTGAACAGGAGCACGCCGCTGCAGAGAAATGCATGCTGCTGCATGCTTTCCGGAGGGAGCGGCAGGCCGTGTGCGGTGATGCAACTCGATTCTCGTGCGAGTCACTCGCAAGTGTGACAACAACCTTAGTAGGATTATGGTGACACAAACTTTCTCTTTATTTTTCTGTTTTACTCTTTATTTAAAGTTTAGGGTCACTTAGATATTTCCTTATTTTTGAAAGAAAAGCGCATTTTTTTAGCTAACACTAAATTAAACAAATAGACTTTATACATTATTAATGTGGTAAATGACTATTCTACCTGCAAACGTCTGGTTTTGAATGCAATATCTACATAGGTGTATAGAGGCACATTTCCAACAACCACCACTCTAGTGTTGTAATGTAACATTGTGTTTGCTAACTGTGTTAGAAGGCTAATGGATGTTTAGAAATCCCTTGAAAACACTTGTGCAAGTATGTTAGCACAGCTGAAAACAGTTTTGCTGATTAGAGAAGCTATAAAACTGACCTTCCTTTGCGCTAGTTGAGAATTTGGAGCATTACATTTGTTGGTTTCATTAAACTCTCAAAATGGCCAGAAAACAGAACTTTCATGTGAAACTCGACAGTCTATTCTTGTTCTTAGAAATGAAGGATATTCCATGCAAGAAATTGCCAAGAAACTGAAGATTTCCTACAAACAGGCTCTAACCAGAGTAGAAAGAGAAGTGGGAGGCCCCGCTGAAGAACAACTGAGCAACAAGACAAGTACATTAGAGTCTCTAGTTTGAGAAATCGACGCCTCACAGGTCCTCAACTGGCAGCTTCATTAAATAGTACCCGCAAAACGCCAGTGTCAATGTCTACAGTGAATAGGCAACTCCAGGATGCTGGCCGTCAGGGCAGGGTGGCAAAGAAAAAGCCATATCTGAGACTCGCTAATAAAAGGAAAAGATTAATATGAGCAAAGGAACACGGACATTGGACAGAAGAAGATTGAAAAAAGTGTTATGGACAGACGAATCGAAGTTTGAGATATTTGGATCACACAGAAGAACGTTTGTGAGACACAGAACTACTGAAAAGATGCTGAAAGAGTGCCTGACGCCATCTGTCAAGCATGGTGGAGGTAATGTGATGGTCTGGGGTTGCTTTGGTGCTGGTAAAGTGGGAGATTTGTACAAGGTAAAAGGGATTTTGAATAAGCAAGGCTATCACTCTATTTTGCAATGCATTACCCTGTGGACAGCGCTTGATTGGAGCCAATTTCATCCTACAACAGGACAATGACCGAAAGCACACCTCCAAATTATGCATGAACTATTGATGGTTCAAGGCCAGATCAGTGTGAATGTTCCTCCAACCCTCCTTGAACCAGATACTAAAGTATTTTAGATTGTGATTATAGCAGGTGGCACAGAGTATGGTCCTCTCCCAGGACCTCCACGTTATTCTGATAACCTTGAAGGGACTGATCAGGTGAAATAAAGAAACAATCAGAAAACTCTTTAGACTATTAACAATCCGGTTGCGGTAACTTAAGAAGGGGAAACCTGATGTTGGATCCCTATAGTAGTGGCTGCAGGTATCAAGACTTTTATTAATCAAGAATGTCAAATAAAAATGAAAAGTTACTTTCAGGTCTGGATAATCTGAAGGCTACAACTGGTCCAACAAACAAGAACTAGAAGCTGTATAGTCCATATTGCCCTTATGAAAAGATCCGAGATGACCAGGTGGGGTATATATAGCCCTTCTTAATTGATGCGTTACTGATATTATTGATAGTATTCAGTCATTTTCAGCACTTTGGTTTGTATCCACAGCATAGTGCAGGGATTGATTTATTCCCTATGTGTGATTTAGACTGCAGTCTGAAAGCACACAAGTAAATAACAGGCAGGTAATGGGAGCTTTTAGAGGTTCATTCAGACATCAGGGAATATCTCCGGCATAAACATATTTTTAACAATACTAAAAAATTCATTAGCATCCTATCAGCAGAAGTCTGAAGCGTCGGGATCTTTTTAGAATTCTTTTGATTGTTCTTGAAGCTTGATGTTGTTTCAGCTTTCATGTCTGAAATTATCGAAATCCTTCTATTTTATTTCTGGCTAAAGTCCCTTTTCTCTTCTCTATTGTAGCTTGGATCAGAGGAAAAAGGAAAGACCCTCCAACAATTGAGGTGAGGTTCCGAATAAATGTAATGATATTAAAAATAAAAAAATGAGGGGTCCTCGACCCCTGTCCCATCTGGTGAGGTCACTGCCACATCTCATTGGGGAGGAGAATGAAGGGCTTGTCTGCGTGCAGGACCCCCATGGATGTGAGCGGAGACAGACGGCCGTCGACTTAGATGCCAACGCCAGAATGGGGGCTCCCTGCCGAATCACTAGAAGACCATTATGGAATGTCTAATATCCCATACTGTACCTTCATAGGCACCATAATGAGATTCATAAGAAGCCATTTAACTATCTGAATGTTTTTGGACTTTGTATATTCTCTCCATGTTTATGTGGGTCTTCTCCCACACTCCGTCCAGCTGATCTGCGTGGTCAGATTTGATTCAGGACCTCAGCGTTGCGATGTCTCAGCCTTTCTTTACAACAACTTTTAGAACTTTCACTGTGAAGGCCGAACTTTATATTTCTCTTCCCCATCCATCTCCTTACGTGTCCTCGCGATGGCAATATCCACTTCATCATCTGCCGCGGTGGTAAAATATTCAAGGAAAGAAAGTTCTTAGGATAATCAGGAAAGTTTTTACTGGTCTTATGAAAATATGTAACTGTAAATAAAGGCATACATTGTTATGTAATATGCACATGGAAAGGAAGATCATTGTTCTTCTCAGATCATTGCTACAATTTATAGCCCAAAATTGAAGACAACCCCCAAAAATACTATGTTTGTGAGCCTGTCATGTGCCTGCTGCAATATAGGGAGAGGCGGGAAGGCAGTACTATCTATGCCTATATCTACAGGGGCATTACAATCTGTGTTTTAAGTGTGTAGAGAGATAGGACTGTACTCACTGGTCCCTAAATTTACAGGGACAGACAGGGAGGCAATACTGTCTGTTACCTACATCATTATAGATGTGTAACACTCTGTGCCTGCATTTACAAGGATTGGGGCAGTCCCCTCTGTATGTACAGACGGCGGTACTGTCCAAGCCTATATTTACAGACAAGGACGGAGGTAATACATTATGTACTTACATCATTACGTGTAGCTAATATTTCCAGGTAGTAGAGAAAGGTATAAAGAGACTCCTGTCTCTCCTTGTCTCTGTACATTATTTACATGGAAAGACAGGGATGCAGTACTATCTGTGCCTCCATTTTCAGAGACTTCAACAGTCCTATTTGCCTATATTTGTAGAGGGGCAGTACTGTGCAAGCCTATTTTTACAGGGAGAGACAGAGGCAATACAGTCTGTACCTGCATCATTACAGGTAGGTAATACTCTGTTCCTACATCATTTCCAGATAATAAAGAAAAATATAATGAGGCACCTGCCTCTCCTTGCCCATCTGTACATTATTTACAAGGGATGCAGTACTATCTGCGTCTACATTTACAGAGACTAGGGCAGTCCTATTTGCTTATATTTACGGACAGGCAGTATTGTCCGAGCCTATATTTACAGAACGAGGCGGAGGCAATAGATTCTGCACCTACATGAATACCAGTAGGTAATATACTCTGTTTATACATCATTTCCAGGTAGTACAGAAAGGTATAATGAGGCCCCTGCCTTTCATTGTCAATCTCTACATTATTTAGAAGTAAGGACAGAGAGGCAGTACTATCTGTGCCTACATTTACAGAGACCGGGCAGTCCTATCTGCCTATATTTACAGGCTAGTACGATACTTGCCTATATTTGCAGGGAGAGGCTGAGGCAATACTGTCTGTACATAAATCAATCTAGTAAAGAGAAGGCGTTAGGGCTAGCTCTGCATATATTTACAGTGATAGCCAGAATTGCCGTTCTACACCTATACTTAAGGCCCCGTCACACTAAGCAACATCGCTAGCAACATCGCTGCTAACGAACAACTTTTGTGACGTTGCTAGCGATGTTGCTGTGTGTGACATCCAGCAACAACCTGGCCCCTGCTGTGAGGTCGTTGGTTGTTGCTGAATGTCCTGGGCCATTTTTTAGTTGTTGCTGTCCCGCTGTGAAGCACAGATCGCTGTGTGTGACAGCGAGACAGCAACAACTAAATGTGTAGGCAGCAGGAGCCGGCTTCTGCGGAGGCTGGTAACCACAGTAAACATCGGGTAACCAAGAAGCCCTGTCCTTCGTTACCCGATATTTACCTTTGTTACCAGCCTCAGCCGCTCTCACTGTCAGTGCCGGCTCCTGCTCTGTGCACATGTAGCTGCAGGACACATCGGGTTAATTAACCCGATGTGTCCTGTAACTAGGAGAGCAGGGAGCCAGCGCTAAGCATTGTGCGCTGCTCCCTGCTCTGTGCACATGTAGCTGCAGTACACATCGGGTAATTAACCCGATGTGTGCTGTAACTAGGAGAGCAGGGAGCCAGCGCTCAGTGTGCGCTGCTCCCTGCTCTCTGCACGTGTAGCTGCGTGCGCTGGTAACCAAGGTAAATATCGGGTTGGTTACCCGATATTTACCTTAGTTACCAAGCGCAGCATCTTCCACGCGGCGCTGGGGGCTGGTCACTGGTTGCTGGTGAGCTCACCAGCAACTCGTGTAGCGACGCTCCAGCGATCCCTGCCAGGTCAGGTTGCTGGTGGGATCGCTGGAGCGTCGCAGTGTGACATCTCACCAGCAACCTCCTAGCAACTTACCAGCGATCCCTATCGTTGTTGGGATCGCTGGTAAGTTGCTTAGTGTGACTGGACCTTTAGAGAGCGAAATGAGGCAGTACTGTGCCTTTATTATTTACATAGAGACCAGACTCTGACTGCATCATTTTACAGATAAGACAAGCCCCTAACTAAGTGACTAACAAAATATAACTTAAAGGGGTCCTCTCCTGTACACTTGTATAGGGGGAAGCCTTTAAAAAGAAAATTAAAATCCATATGTACCACCATATTTTGCACCCTACTTCAGTATTGCCGCTGTAGCAGCCTCCTGAGGATTGGAAGCAATGACGTCCCAACCACCAGTCATCTAACCCTACAGCCTTTCAGGAGTCTCGGCAGTTAGGTCACTGAGGGGTCGGGATGTCGTCATTTCCCTCTAGGGCAGAAAACTCCATGTAAAGGGAATCCATCAGCAGGTTTTTGCTACCTCATCTGACATCAGCATGATGTAGGCAAAGGGATTCTGAATCCAACAATGTATCACTTAGATTACTGGGTGCAGCTGTTCTGAGACAATCAGAATTTTTAGTTTTCGTCATGTAGCAGAGTCCAGAGTGCTGTCCTTGCCCACACCAGGCTCTCTATAGAAATTCTACATTGACAGTGATTTGTCAGTCGCAGCAGGGGGCGTGTTACACTGGTTTGTTGTGAGTTTCTAGTTCTGAATGATAAGGGTCCTGCTGCTTAAATAAAAATAGCAAATAAACAAAAGTTTATTTCTGTGACAATACAGGCATCCCTGAATTTTCTGTGTTAACCCTTGCAGCATGCTGGCTTGAGCTTACATAGCAAAACCCTGCTGACATATTCGCATTAAAGGAAGTAACAATGGACTAGGCCGTATAAAGCATTTTCGGGGGTTAGCCTGTTATTAGTGTATGAACTCTAGAGGAAATCCCACTGCTTCCCGCTTTGTTTGTGATTCCGCCATGGTTTACCAGATTTTTAAACTTTGGTATTTGCAGTTTTTTTTCTAATTGGGCTTTGTAGAAAAGCGCGTTGAAAGTCAGCATTAATTATGCTCATATTTTAATCATGGCAGCCTCTTTTGCTTTCCTTGCAGAGGTATAATAAATCATAGAGGACATTTCCATAATTACTTCTTACTCTTCATGAAAGTTATTCGGTAAAGTTCTACATAACTTTCATCTGCCCCTACGCGCTATTCCTATTGGTTTCCTGCGGTAATAATAATATTATATCGTCTCTTCACTAGGAGCCTAATTAAGTCCAGAATTGTGATGGAAGGGTCCATAATGTTTATCATTTGAGGCAAATGGAAATGAAAATATCTATTAAATTGCTGATTAATCAGTGGGAATATGGACAGATGCCAGCAAGCAACCAGAATCTACCATTTTTTTCTGACTTTTCAAAACATTAGATATTTTCTGATTTTTTTCCATCTGGATTTGTGGGCAGAATATCCTCAGCATCTTACAGTAGCAGCTTAACAACATCTCATCTGCACTTCAGAAAATGTCTGACCCTTGGTGGAGATTTTAAAGCACAAGCATATCCATTTTATTGTGCGTTTTACCCTTTAGGCTATGTTCACATGGTTAGACACAAAAGAACACATACAGTAGGTCCATATTAACTATGCATCAAGTCTGACCAGAGTCACCAGACCAAGACCTAATTACTACAACCTGACTATGTTCATAATCATGAGTTAATTTAAAGGTTAAGTACCCAAGAATTATAAATATATAAATATTTTTAATTATTGAAGACGCAAGCAAGATCACACAGACAGTGAAAAAGTGAGACTTAGGCTATGTGCGCACGTTGCGTACATTCACTGCAGAAATTTCTGCAGCGATCTGAAGAGCACATGTGCGCTTTAAATCGCTGCAGAAATGTCCGTAGTGAAAAAAAAAAAGCCGATTCCATGCGCTCTGCCTGCAGCTCCTCCCATAGACAGAGCAGGAGCTGCCTGCAAAGCGCAGGAAAGAAGTGACATGTCACTTCTTAGAACGCAGCGCTTCGGCAGTAGCCGAAGCGCTGCGCTCTAAAACGCCACGTGCGCACGGCCCCTGCACAATCTCCATAGACTGTGCAGGGGACGCAGGACGTATGCAGTTACGCTGCGCTACAAAGCGCAGCGTAACTGCATGAATTTACGCAACGTGCGCACATAGCCTTAAGCCCGCTTTACAGGCTACAATATATCTAACGATGTGTCGGCGGGGTCATGTCGTAAGTGACGCAAATCCAGCATAGTTAGTGATATTGTAGTGTGTGAAACCTACGTGCGATTGAACGAAAAAACGTTGATCGCATACACGTCGTTCAATTACTAAAAATTGAACGTCCGGTTGTTCAATGTTCCCGTTGCACCACACATTGCAGTGTGTGACACCCCGGGAACGATGAACACATCTTACCTGCCTCCAGCCTGCAATGCGGAAGGAAGGAGGTGGGCGGGCTGTTTACGTCCCGCTCATCTCCGCCCCTCCGCTTCTATTGGCCGCCTGTCGTGTGACGTCGCTGTGACGCCGAGCGTCCCTCCCACTCCAGGAAGTGGTTGTTCGCCGCCCACATCGAGGTCATATGGACAGGTAAGTACGTGTGACGGGATTTAATCGTTTGTGCGACATGGTCAACAAATTGAACGTGCCGCACATACAATGGGGGCGGGTGTAACCCAACTGTTAATGAAACTGAACTCAATAGAATGAGAAAAAAATAAAAAAAAAAAAAAATATATATATATATATATATATATATATATATATATATATATATAATATATAATGTGTGTGTGTATGTAAAGACATCGGATAGGAGTAATGAATAGGACAGGTGCTATCTGTAGATGTGACAAGATCAGCCCTGCTCCCCTCACAATGCAGAAGTGAACAGAGTTATATAATATCTTCCATATAAAAATTAGAATATATGAATATCAAATACACGTGTTTTATACAATTTTAGTAAGTTCAGATGCAAGCACTATGGTAAACAGCATAGAGCAATATGAAAAGCAAATTGTGTACAGCAAGCGTAAAAATCCTATAGGGAGTAAAGAAGATGGTTTTGTAATATAATGTTTAGATATGTTTCTCTGTGACTCTGAGAACATTACTGATTGTAAAAGATGCACATTTAGGAGTCCCCGGTGTTTATACCAAAAGTGCGGATGAGCAGATTCGGCTGTGCACCTGCAGCCATTGTCTATTACTTCTGTGATTGTACATGTTTCAGGTAACAGATCTACTTATTGTTTTTATCTGGAGTTTTAAATTCGGTCTCGAGAAAGTCTTGGAATTGGTTGCTGAGGGAATCTCCACTTTTTTCAACATCATTTTATAGATTAATCCCCATCGTGTTACTGACACTCTTTGAAAACTGAATCTAAGGAAACAGCAGTTCTTAAATCGTGTTGGTGTTCAATTGTTTGTTTTTTTTTGTTTTTTTTAGGCAGTCAAAAATGAGAAGTTTTCTTATGGAAACGGCTTCAGGAAACACCGCATTGTTTGAGGAGTTTTTTGTTTTTTTTTAAGTGGTTTTAAAGAATTTTTGAAGTATATTTTGGAAGAGATTTTTTTCAGTCTTTGGTGCATAGTTTGGGGTAGATTTCATTACGAGCCCCTTAACAGAAATGACATGCACCTTCTTTATTCCCACCAGGCTTTTTTTCAAAACACTCAGAATAAAAAAAAAAATCAGAAAATCACATTGTATGATTTCTAAATAATTAATTTACATTTTATTGCATGAAGTAAGTATTTGCCAAATACCTGCACAGTGAGGAGACCATCCAGGACCTCACTGACCCAAGAATCCGGGGCACCAGCAGTAACGAGAGAGCCAGGGACCGTAATGGAACACCAACCCTACAGGGTTCACACTGCCCCCCGTACGTACCAGAGACTGAACGACAAACAGTAAGGGACCCCCCAGATGCTTCAAGCTACGGGGTTCCACCAAACCAGTGAGAGGTGCAGGGGAAAGAAGCCACCAGGTTACCATACCGGCACTGGGACTAAAGGGATTTAAGGGTCGAAACCAGCCATCCTCAGTGAACCAGCCTTACCACCATTGTGAGTAAACACCAGTTGCACTGCTTCCCCATCGTGTGGTCTCCCTTCTTTCCACGCCAAACAGCTTCATCAACCCCCTGGGGCCCCGGTGCTACTTGCGGAGGGCCCAACATCCAAGCTGCCATCACTACCAGCCCCAGTGGCAATAGACTGTGCAGCAGCGGTTCCAAAACTATAACCGCAACCCGCAAGTGGTGTCCCGACAAACTCTATAATCTCCCCTGTATATAACCCCTTTCAAAGCGAGCCCCAGGGACACGGAACCGGGCAACGGCCATCACACACTCGTGACACAGCATTCCCATACATATACGGCCCGGGACAGAGTACCCCATAGCCATGGGCTGCTCACACACACTGCAGCAGGGATTTTGGCCCACTCCTCCATACAGATCTTCTCCAGATAATTCAGGTTTCGGAACTGTCACTGGGCAACATTGAGTTTCAGCTCCTTCCAAAGAATTTCTATTGGGTTCAGGTCTGCAGACTGGCTAGGCCACTCCAGGACCTTGAAATGCTTCTTATGGATGGCTGTGTGTTTTGGGTCATTGTCATGCTGGAAGACCCAGCATGACCCATCTTCAATGCTATTACAGAGGGAAGGAGGGGTTGTTGGCCAAAATCTCACGATACATGACCCCATCCATCCTCCCTTCAATACAGTGCAGTCGTCCTGTCTCCTTTGCACAAAAGCATCCTCAAAGTAAACTATTTCCAGCACCATGCTTCACAGTTGGGACAGTGTTCTTGAGGTCGTACTCCTCCTTCTTCTTCCTCCAAACACTGTGTGTGGAGTTGATACCAAAAAGTTCTATTTTGTTTTTTTCTGACCACATGACCTCCCATGCCTCCTCTGGATCATCCAGATGGTCATTAGAAAATTTCAATTGGGTCTGGACAGAGCTGGTGTGAGCAGGGGGATTTTGCGTGCCCTGCAGGTTTTTAATCCATTACAGTGTAATGGTTTACTAATGGTAATCTTTGAGACTGTGGTCCCAGCTCTCTTTAGGTCATTGACCTGGTTCTCCCATGTAGTTCTTGGCTGATTCCTGACCTTTCTCAGAATCTTCCTTACCCCATGAGGTGAGATCTTGCATTGAAGGACAAACTGAGTAAGCTTGAAAGTCATCTTCTATGAATTGCGCCAACAGTTGTTGCCTTCTCACCAAACTGCTTGCCTATTGTTTTGTAGGCCATCCAGCCTTGTGCAACATCTACAATTTTGCCCCTGGTGTCCTTAGACAGCTCTTTGGTCTTGGCCATGGTGGAGAAGTTGGAGTGTGATCAATTGTGTGGACAGCAGTCTTTTATACATGTAACGAGTTCAAACAGGTGCAATCTAGGTAATGAGTGTAGAGTAGGACGGTTTCTTAAAAAAATATAATAGGTCTATGAGAGCCAGAATTCTTGCTGGTTGGTAGGTGATCAAATACTAATTACAGTGCAATAAAATGCAAATTAATTATTTCAAACTATACAATGTGACTTTCTGGATTTTTGGAAGGTGATTCTGTCCTTCACTTTTAAAGGCTACCTACGATAAAAATTACAGATTTATCCATTTTTTGTAGGTGGGAAAACTTGCAAAATCTTCAGTGTATCAAATACTTATTTTTCCCTACTGTGTGTGTGTGTGTGTGTGTGTGTGTGTGTGTGTGTGTGTGTGTGTGTGTGTGTGTGTATAATATATATTATACTGCATAGAATCTAGTTTTCCTTTTAGGTTAAAAAAGAATTTAGAAAAACACAAAAGTACAGCAGTGTTAATACTTCGGCGCCTTTTTTTTTTTTTTTGCAATCTCCCTTGTTTCTCACCTCCGCTCTAATCATATCTGAATAAGATGAAAAGAGTAATTAGGAATTAGTCTTTATCCCGACCAAATCTAGTGACTTGCATCTAGCAAAGTGAAATAGATAACGGGAGCCAACTGTTCACCCAGCATTTGCCAGAATACTTTGATGCCGATGCCAAAAAATTAAACCGCAATGTAGCTGTATATTGGCTGGCACAGTAATATGCTCGCAGAAATGTTCTGTGTGTCAGATGTGATTTTGTCCGGAACTAGTGATAGGGTATTACTTCCAAGACCGGTCAGGGATCCGGGATAATTACATGCAAGTGAACATTTGTACTGTATCCGTTTTCCTTTTCTTTTCTTTTTTTTTTTTTGGGGGGGGGCTTTCTGCTGTGAGTTGCTTGTTGTAACCTTTTACTATAATTTCCAAAAACAAAAGCCCTGTTTCTTTCTGAAGCTGAAACTTGATCACCTACAACCGCGCATATAGTTGACCACATAAAACAGGAGTCTGAATACCAGAATAGCCGGTATATTATTAGCTCTTTTGTTTCCCAAATGTCTATTCTACATGTCACCAATACATAGCATATTGGTCATAGTTAAAATACACATCAGAGATGGCATTGTAGCAGCTTAGATGTGGTCAGTATAGCCACACCAAAGTGGTCATCTCAAAATCAAACTGTAAGAACAGTCCAGGAAAGGAATAGACCACACTCTGCAACTATGGCTAGGTTCACATTTCCGTTAAAATGTATCAGTCACAATCCGCGGCTATGGTAAACAGGATCCGTTTAGCGGATTCCATTGTGTCCCATAGACTTGTATTAGTGGCGGATTGCTACTGATCACCTTGCGTTGCATCCGCTGTCAGTCGTTTTTTTGGCTGACCGCCGGGCGGAAGCAACGCAGAATGTAACGTTTTTCTGGCCGTCAAAATTAACGCGCCGCCCAGGAATCCGCTGCCATCCATCAAGCTTGTAATAGATGTCTATGGTGCTGGATTCCGTCGTAATCCGTCTTACAACGGAATCCAGCGCTGGATTCCGTCATGCAAAACAAGCAAAATATTCCCCAATAGTTTTTTATTTTATTAAAGTGAATAAAAAAGTTTATGATACCACACCATTTAGTGCATATTGAACAAACCTAATCAAGTTGTCACAGAACAGACCAATATTATGGTCACCCCTGGTCTTGAATATCAAGAGCAGGGTTTACATATATATTGTTAGACAATTGATACAATTAAAACAGTGATTACAAAAAGTTCACACAAGAGGACATGATGGATAACACCAAGTAGACTTAATTTATAGGCTCAAATATCCTGAGTGATTACTATTCCCTGCTGAAAAATCGTTAGTGGAAAACACCTGACTTGCTTCCTCAGCCCAACCAGATGTATTATAAGATAGGATAGAGAAGGGGTTAATGCCGCGCATCAGCCAAATGAAGACGTATAGTGTTGATGAAGTTTTTCTTTTATTCCATAGGTCTACGCGTTTCAAGGTAAAACCTCTTCCTCATGACCAATGTATCAACAACAAGTCCTGAGGAAGAGGTTTTACCTTGAAACGCGTAGACCTATGGAATAAAAGAAAAACTTCATCAACACTATACGTCTTCATTTGGCTGATGCGCGGCATTAACCCCTTCTCTATCCTATCTTATATGCTCATCCACGTGGGGCTGCAGCAGACGCCATTATCTCATGCGCACTAGTGGTTGTGACTGTCACAACTGATCCAGGTGAGTGTATAATTCTCCAGGTATACCTCACTGATCTCCTTTGGTGTTACACTATCAGCGCTCCTTATTTTCAGATCAACCAGATGTATTAACAGGCCCTGTTAGAAATGCTGCCATGGTACGGGGACGGAATCAAGCGCTGGATTCCGTCATGCTCTACTGAGCATGCCCAGCATGTTTGGCACGCCGACTGGGCTGTCCCAAACACAAACGGATCATGACTGATCCGTCAAAAAACGGACGCATAGCGGATGTAACGGACGCAACGGATCAGTTTTTTCACAGGATTCCTGTGAAAGGAATCCTGTGAAAAACACATCCGTTGCGTCAGTTGACATCTAAAAAACAACTGATCCGTTGCTGACGGACCTGACTGATTTAAAACAACGGAAATGTGAACCTAGCCCATGCCAAAACGATCTTCTTTATTCACAAAGGTGCAGGGTAAAAAGCAGGAGAGGAGCTAAGTGCAGGCTCCTGACAAGGTTTTTGTCCTTGTCAGGAGAAGATCATTTGGCATAGTGGGAGAGTGTGGACTATTCCTTTCCTGGACTGTTCTTGGATTTATCATTCTATTTGGACGAGCACCTCCCAGCCTTGATCAGTCTGTGCCCGAGCTATGCTCCATGCAAGTGCGTGACACCGCAACGTAATACCCAGTGGTGCGGGACGGTTTTCTTCTTTTATGACGGTCAAAATCAAACTGTGTAAAGGCCACTATAAGGGTACTTTCACACTTGCGTTGAACGGTATCCGTTGCATTGCGTTGTGTAACGGATGCAACGGATGTGTTGCATATAGTGACACAACGGATGCTGCAAAACAACGCAATTCGTTTTGATTTTTTTTTATTTTTTTTATTTTTTTTACAGTTTTACCAGCGGCAGACTATTGTGAACGATCAGCTGATCGCTCCCTGCAGCCAGCCGCCGGGTGATCAGCTGATCGCTCCCTGCAGCCGGCCGCCGGGTGATCAGCTGAGCGCTGTCACTTGCCGGCGGCCGGGCGCTCAGCTGAACGTTCGGCCACCGCGAGCCAAAATAAAGTTTGATGTAAAAAAAAAAAAAAAAAAAAAAGGAGCATGCGCAGTGAAATCCAGAGGATTCCGCTGCTCAAAACAACGTTACATGCTGCGTTCCTCCCGCTGGGCGGAAGCAACGGAGCATCGCCCAGCGGAAGCAACGCAGCTCCTTTTGGTACAATCCGTCACCCATACAAGTCTATGGGAAACAGCGGAATCCGTTAACGGATTCCGCTGTTTTCCAAAAGGGCGGATTGTAACGGAAGGAAATAAACGCAAGTGTGAAAGTACCCTAAGACATGAAGTATGGAAAAGGAAACAAAAAAAACAAAACTTGAGCCTTGGGCACTTCTGGTTGTGGTAGTCCAGATGGAGTACAAAGTGCAGAGGGATGTAGTAAAATGTATATTTTAATGATAAAAAGAACTCAAAATTCTCAAAACAACAAACAGGCATCAAGTAGCAGATTAGAAGACCATGCAACGCATTTCATCTGATGACCAGCACCATTATCAGGCATAATCCAACCCAGCTCTTTGTTGCAATATATATATATATATATATATATATATATATATATATATATATATATATATATATATATATATATATATATATATATATATATATACAGTTAGGTCCAGAAATATTTGGACAGTGACACAATTTTCGCGAGTTGGGCTCTGCATGCCACCACATTGGATTTGAAATGAAACCTCTACAACAGAATTCAAGTGCAGATTGTAACGTTTAATTTGAAGGTTTGAACAAAAATATCTGATAGAAATTGTAGGAATTGTACACATTTCTTTACAAACACTCCACATTTTAGGAGGTCAAAAGTAATTGGACAAATAAACCAAACCCAAAAAAAATATTTTTATTTTCAATATTTTGTTGCGAATCCTTTGGAGGCAATCACTGCCTTAAGTCTGGAACCTATGGACATCACCAAACGCTGGGTTTCCTCCTTCTTAATGCTTTGCCAGGCATTTACAGCCGCAGCCTTCAGGTCTTGCTTGTTTGTGGGTCTTTCCGTCTTAAGTCTGGATTTGAGCAAGTGAAATGCATGCTCAATTGGGTTAAGATCTGGTGATTGACTTGGCCATTGCAGAATGTTCCACTTTTTTGCACTCATGAACTCCTGGGTAGCTTTGGCTGTATGCTTGGGGTCATTGTCCATCTGTACTATGAAGCGCCGTCCGATCAACTTTGCGGCATTTGGCTGAATCTGGGCTGAAAGTATATCCCGGTACACTTCAGAATTCATCCGGCTACTCTTATCTGCTGTTATGTCATCAATAAACACAAGTGACCCAGTGCCATTGAAAGCCATGCATGCCCATGCCATCACGTTGCCTCCACCATGTTTTACAGAGGATGTGGTGTGCCTTGGATCATGTGCCGTTCCCTTTCTTCTCCAAACTTTTTTCTTCCCATCATTCTGGTACAGGTTGATCTTTGTCTCATCTGTCCATAGAATACTTTTCCAGAACTGAGCTGGCTTCATGAGGTGTTTTTCAGCAAATTTAACTCTGGCCTGTCTATTTTTGGAATTGATGAATGGTTTGCATCTAGATGTGAACCCTTTGTATTTACTTTCATGGAGTCTTCTCTTTACTGTTGACTTAGAGACAGATACACCTACTTCACTGAGAGTGTTCTGGACTTCAGTTGATGTTGTGAACGGGTTCTTCTTCACCAAAGAAAGTATGCGGCGATCATCCACCACTGTTGTCATCCGTGGACGCCCAGGCCTTTTTGAGTTCCCAAGCTCACCAGTCAATTCCTTTTTTCTCAGAATGTACCCGACTGTTGATTTTGCTACTCCAAGCATGTCTGCTATCTCTCTGATGGATTTTTTATTTTTTTTCAGCCTCAGGATGTTCTGCTTCACCTCAATTGAGAGTTCCTTAGACCGCATGTTGTCTGGTCACAGCAACAGCTTCCAAATGCAAAACCACACACCTGTAATCAACCCCAGACCTTTTAACTACTTCATTGATTACAGGTTAACGAGGGAGACGCCTTCAGAGTTAATTGCAGCCCTTAGAGTCCCTTGTTCAATTACTTTTGGTCCCTTGACAAAGAAGAGGCTATGCATTACAGAGCTATGATTCCTAAACCCTTTCTCCGATTTGGATGTGAAAACTCTCATATTGCAGCTGGGAGTGTGCACTTTCAGCCCATATTATATATATAATTGTATTTCTGAACATGTTTTTGTAAACCGCTAAAATAACAAAACTTGTGTCACTGTCCAAATATTTCTGGACCGAACTGTATATATATAATATTATATAATATTATATTGCATTATATTATATTATAGCAGCACGGTGGCTCAGTGGTTAGCACTGCAGTCTTGCGCTGGGGTCCTGGGTTCTAGTCCCACTAAAGACAACATCTGCAAGGAGTTTGTATGTTCTCCCCGTGTTTGCGTGGGTTTTTTCCGGGTACTCTGGTTTCCTCCCACACTCCAAAGACATACAGATAGGGAATTTAGATTGTGAGCCCCAATGGGGACAGTGTTGCCAATGTATGTTATGTGCTGTGGAATGAATAGCGCTATATACCGTAAATGAATAAATATATATATATATATATATATATATATGTGTGTATGTATGTATGTATGTATATATGTATGTATAATATAATATTAGGAAGACAGGAGGTTTGTTAGGTGCACTGACCCCTGATCTTCATAAAAAAAATGGAAAAAAATACTATAAAAAGTGGAAAGTGAGAATCAGTCTCTTACTGAGATATGAACAATTAATGCAATGATACAATTTTGAGGAAAGTGTATTTTTAATACTTAAAATCATGTATTTAAGACTAAAAATAATTTTTGTGATTTGGTTTCATTAAAAATTTTGCACCATTTATCTTTTATAGCTGCTGTGTTGCAGTAGCTGTTGCTGGCTGCAGAATGAATAAGGCTATGTGCGCATGTAGCGTTCTGTCCCTGCAGAACTTTCTGCAGTGATTTGAACAGCACACGTGCGCTTCAAATCGCTGCAGAAACAGTCCGTAATGAAAAAAAAAGCCGATTTCATGCGCTCTGACTGACTGACTGACTGCAGCCCCTCCCATAGACAGAGCGGGGGCTGCATGCAGAGCGCAGGAAAGAAGTGACATGTCACTTCTTAGAACGCACGCTTCGGGCAGCAGCCGAAGCGCTGCGCTCTAATACGCCAAGTGCGCACGTCTCCTGCATAATCTTCATAGATTATGCAGGAGACGCAGGACGCATGCAATTACGCAACGTGCGCACATAGCCTTAAAGGGAATCTGTCAACAGGTTTTTGCTGTGTAAGCGGAAGACAGATTGCTGCGAGGGTTAACAGAGAATTCAGGGATGTCTGTCTTGTCTAGGTCTGATCTGTTGTTGTTGGTGGTGGTTATTTGCTATGTTTGTTTAAGCAGCAGGAACCTTATCATTACCAGAGTAGAATGTCACGTGCACCAGTCCAGCATGCCTCCTCCTTTGATTGACACCTCACTGTCAATGTACTATCTCTATTGAGAGCCTAGTGTGGGCAGGGACAGCTCTCTCAGCTCTGCATGGCTAAATCTAAACATTGTAATTTGTCAGAACGGCTGAACACAGTAATCTGAGCACAAGATACCGAAATGGTGGAGGGCATCAGTTCAAATGGAAAAGGGGATAACCACTGACACTTATAAAGTAACAATTAAATATGGAGAAAAAGCCCTTGAGAAAGCCACGTGTTTGGCGATACGCGCGGGGCTGCTCCCTATCCTGGCCACCTCCTATTTGCTCTATTTAGCTATGGTGCCACTTTTGCTTGGGTAGGCACTGCATGTGTTCCACAGCACACAGCACTTTGGTATATCTGCGGTTTGTGTATCATTTATTATACACCTTTGTATACCTTTCTTATAGATATTGGTCATCTCTGTCGAGTTTAATACTTGCATGCTTACCTCAGATATCCATATTTTGGTATTCATCGTGTATGTCATATATATATCTGTATAGAACTGTATTGCATTTTTCATCTTGGCTGTACTGTACACTGTGCCTATTGTTATCATCTTTTGTTGCTCTATTATCAGTTGTTGTGGACAGATTGTTCCTTTTTGGCTGCTCATTTTTGTGCCTTCCCTTACAGCATTTATATATTGTATGGTGGTTACCCTCCAGGATTATGGGTGCTGGGATTTTCCAGTTTTGATTTTGTGTTTTTAATTGTTTGTATTTCCTTGTTTGCATTTTTTTTCCATTTTTGTACAATAAATATTAGATCCTAGTGGTGATCCCGTCTCACGGCACTTTCTTTTTCTCCATATTTAATCAGTAATCTAAGTGATTCATCGTTGGATTCAGGATCTCTTTGCCTACATCATGCTGTTCTCAGATGAAGTAGCAAAAACCTACTGACATATTCCCTTTAAACCCTGAAAATCTGTCAGTCAGCCCATTATGAGGGTTTGACAGTATGTAACACTTATCTGTCTTTTTCTGAGCTCCTCTTAGCTGATTTATGACCACAGGCCTCATCAAAGTTGTGTGCAGGGAAATAAAGAGCTTGTAGGAGCCAAACGATGCTAAATGTTTAATGTAATGCCTATTTCAAAAATAACTTTTAAGCTAAAATACAGCTATTAAAAAGAATCTGTCAGCAGGTTTTTGCTACCCCATCTCAGAGCAGCATGATCTAAGCAAAACGGAAAAAGCCCCTGAGTTCATTGATGTATAACTTAAATTAGTGGCTGCAGTTGTTCTGACACAATGAAAGATTTGAGATTTTACATGTAGCAGAGCTCTGAGAGCTGCCCCCGCTCACACCAGGCTTTTAGTGCACATTTCAATAGACAGGAGCTACTAATCATAGAGGGAGGCGGAGTGGAACTAAAACTTATGCACTGCTGAGACCCACTAATGATAAAGATAAGAGGCTTAAGCTAAGGGTACCGTCACACTTTAGCGACGCTCCAGCGATCCCGCCAGCAATCTGACCTGGTCAGGATCGCTGGTGCGTCGCTACATGGTCGCTGGTGAGCTGTCAATCAGGCAGATCTCACCAGCGACTATAGTTACCAGCCCCCAGCGACGCATGGAAACGATGCTGCGCTTGGTAACTAAGGTAAATATCGAGTAACCAAGCACTTGGTCACCCGATATTTACCTTGGCTACCAGCGCACACCGCTTAGCGCTGGCTCCCTGCACTCCTAACCAGAGTACACATCGGGTTAATAAGCAAACCGCTTTGCTTATTTACCCGATGTGTACTCCAGCTACGTGTGCAGGGAGCCGGCACTGGCAGCCTGAGAGCGGCCGACACTAGTAACCAAGGTAAATATCGGGTAACCAAGCAAAGCACTTCGCTTGGTTACCCAATATTTACTTTGGTTACAGCTTACCACAGGCTGCCAGAAGCCGGCTCCCTGCACATTCAGATCGTTGCTCTCTCGCTATCACACACAGCGATGTGTGCTTCACAGCGGGAGAGCAACGTCCAAAAAATGAACCAGAGCAGTGTGTAACGAGCAGCGATTTCACAGCAGGGGCCAGATCGCTGCTCAGTGTCACACACAGCGAGATCGCCAATGAGGTCACTGCTGCGTCACAAAAAACGTGACTCAGCAGCGATCTCGCTAACGATCTCGTTATGTGAGAAGTACCCCTAAGGTTACAGGTAAGCAAAAAAGACTGTGAGATAAGAGACACAGGGCTGAAGTCTCTGTTTTAACACTTGCAGCATGATGTGTTGAGGTTACATTGCAGAAATTAGAGTCCTTTTAAATTAATTTTTTTTTTAAAAAAAAAGTGTCCCCAAAGGTGCGTAAACTCTTTAATTATATCCCTGTTAGCGTGCCATGACACAGGACTTATACGCAATGAAAATGCTGCTCAAACAAAAAGTACAAACATTTGTGTTTGTATATGAACCTCTGCATTGTAAAGCGCTGCGGCATATGTTAGCGCTATAGAAATAAAACATTTTTTATTATAGGTGAAATGTTTATCTGATCCTCACATTTACAACATATCTATACAATCATTGCATAATATATATATTTTACTATTATGTTTTATTATGTATCAGTTCTCCTTTGTTCTCCATATAAATGGAAATATTTAGTGTTTTCATTCAGGAGAAGGAAATCGGTTGTGGCCACTTCCCGCCTCCACAGCTGCTGGGCTTGTCACAATGTATCAGGATGTCTGTAAAGCTGAAATGCTGCGGCTCCTGGAAACTGTGATAGCCCCGTAGTGCCTAGATGCAATTGTACAACACTGGGAGGGATGGTCGTACGCTATCATTATGGTAGGACATTAGGGCACCGTGGTGCTAAATCTATGACCAGGCGACTGCATTGGTTTTCTTCAGTCTCTGGAATTCTGACACAATGGCAATCCTGGGTACGATTTACAGTTATGGACATTAAAGCTCCTCCTGTTCTCCTGGACCACCCCAGACCCCCAGAGAGGAGCGGAGGCGTCACCGGTGCTTACCTCCAGACATGGCTGAACCAGTGCGAGTGCAGCTGCCTGTATTTCTCGGGAAGGTTCGGCCGCGTGTTATCATCATCCTGTAAAGCCCCTTTAACCTGATACAAATAAGCCGGCATCGCACTCTTCGATCTGCGTATTATTTTCCCGAGTAAAACAAGCCGCTGGCTGTCCCCAAGCCCCGAGGACTTTTCAGCCCAATCTGTTCCATACGACGGCAGTGAAATATACAGAAGGGAGTACGGTCTGCAACGCGCAACAGAGAATCCAAACACAGTAACATTTCAATTATTATAATTGATCAAAGGATGTTTGCTGAGAAATTGAATTGGAATGAATTAGGACTGACATTGATTTGGCAACTCTTCCCGTCTCCGCTGGCAGGAGCACAAAGGAAGCGCAGCTTTTGGGAGAGCGTTACTTGGATGGCCTTTGTTGTCCTGAGCAGATTCCCCGCAGCGGCCTAAGTGCATCTCGTGTAGTTTATGGCTATGGCATTAGAAGTCTTCAGCTGCCCGGCCTCGCTGGCACGTTTTTTTATTTAGGACTTGTAAATTACACTCCTAAACCTTGCTCTGAATGTTGCAGGTTTTTTGAGGCCAGTTTCAATGTTGATTAGTGAGGTTTAGTAGGGATTTCCCAATTTTAGCTGTATTTTGTAGTGTGACGTTTGCAGCTTCTACATGAATATCGTAGGTGCGGGCTCTGATTAATGCAGCTCTCTCTGTTCCTTGTCTGTAGCAAGACGTCCCAGCATGATCTTAAAGGGGTGGCTCACTAGTTAGTTTTCATAGGCACATCGATATTATGTTGAGAAACAAGGTTTCTCTCAAATACCTTGTGTTGCCAATAATGCCTGTGAGCAGCGCTATTGTGCTCCGCTCATCCCTTTGCGTGACGCCCGGGCTCCATGACCTCTGATGTTCGGTGATGTCACATCAGCTTCCTGTTGACCTGACATCACTGAGCCCGGCCCCAGTCTTCCTTAAGCCTTCTTTACACGCTGCAATGTATCTTACAATGTGTCGGCAGGGTCACGTCGTAAGTGACGCACATCCGGCATTGTAAGCACATCGCAGTGTGTGACAGACACGTGCGATTGCGATTGATCGGTAAAACGTTCATCGCATACACATCGTATCTGTCTCTAGAATTGCACGTCAGATTGTTCATCGTACCCGTGGTAGCGCACATTGCTGTGTGTGACACCCCGGGAACGATGAACAGATGTTACCAGCGTCCTGCGGCTCCCGGCCGGTAATGCGGAAGGAAGGAGGTGGGCGGGATGTTTACGTCCCGCTCAGCTCCACCCCTCCACTTCTATTGGCCGGCTGCCGCGTGACGTCGATGTGACGCCGAACGTCCCTCCCACTCCAGGAAGTGGACGTTCGCCGCCCACATCGAGGTCGTATGGAAGGTAAGTACGTGTGACGGGGGTTAATCGTTTGTGCGGCACGTTCAACAAATTGAATGTGCCACACATACGATGGGGGCGTTGCAAATCGCATACGATATCGTATACGAAATTGCAACGTGTAAAGCTGGCTTTAGGCATTGAGCTGTTTGTGGAGTTTCACCGCTCATCACAGCCCAGCCTCGCAGCCCAGCCTCGCAGCCCAGCCTCGCAGCCCAGCCTCGCAGCCCAGCCTCACAGCCCAGCGTCACAGCCCAGCGTCACAGCCCAGCGTCACAGCCCAGCGTCACAGCCCAGCGTCACAGCCCAGCGTCACAGCCCAGCGTCACAGCCCAGCGTCACAGCCCAGCGTCACAGCCCAGCGTCACAGCCCAGCGTCGCTCCTGCTTGCGGCGCTCTGCAGTAAAGGAGAGAGCAGGGAGATGCTGGGCTGTGATGAGCGGTGAAATGCCGCCCACAGCCCAGTCACTCAGGAAGACTGGAGCCGGCCACAGTGATATCAGGTCAATTGGACGTTGACGTGATCTCACCGGACATCAGAGGTCACGGAGCCTGGGGGTCATGCCAAGGGGATGAGCGGACCGCAATAGCGCCGCTCACTGGCACTATTGGCAACACAAGGTATTTGAGAGAAACCTTGTTTCTCAACATAATATTTATATTCACATCAATATTAACTAGTGACACACCCCTTTAAGTACTAAATGGCAACTTCATTGCACCCAACTGGGCAGATTTTAGTCTTTCAAGTCGCTTTTCCACTAAAAGGGAATCTGTCAACAGGTTTTTGTCACCTAATCTGAGAGCACCATAATGTAGGGGCAGAGATCCTGATTCCAGTAATATGTCACTTACTGGGCTGCTTAATGTAGATTTGATGAAATCACTGTTTAATCAGCAGTAGATTATCATTCCAGATCTGCAGCAGAGAAAACATTTATTTTATCTAAAGGACAGCAAACAGCTCAGTAAGTGACACCGCTGGAATCAGGATCTCTGTCTCTACATTATACTGCTCTCAGATGGGGGAGCAAAAATCTGGTGACAGATTAACCTTTAACATGCTTTCATAATAACTAATGTTCAGTTGAGTTGACGAGGACAAGCCATTGCCAGGTTAGAAGGGAAAGTGCTGTTTTCCATTGAAAAGTCCTAATAAATTACCAAAATAAAAACACTAGCCTTGATTCACCAAGACCGGCGACTCGTACAGCAGTCACGATGTATGACTTGTGCATCTTACGGAACTTGGCAAACCTTTCAGGTGCTGTCCTCCTTAATGAATTTATCAGACATTCTTGATCATCCCCCACACCTCGGTGAAGCTTCACCCACTTTTCGAAAACCAGATGAACTTAGCAGTCATTCGCTAAAACACGGCAAAAGTTGGAAACACTAGTTGCGCAAAAAGTTGTTGAAAAATGCAGTAGGACCATAGAGCTCAATTCAGATTTGGTATTCGGCATCTTTTACTAGGACTCTGCATTGTGTAATTTCTCTGCCATTTGTTTTTGAAATTCTATGAACAAATTGACAAGTGGTTGTTAATATTCTCCTTGTCAAAAAGGTGTCCATTACGTACATACAGTACATTTTCAGGAAAAACAGAAGAGAAGGAGCAAGGTGCTATCCATTCTGGTTTCATGTTCATATCTAAACAAAATGTCACCAGGTTATGGCTACCTCATCTTAGAGCAGCATAATGTAGGAAAAGAAAACCTGCATCCAGCGCTGTATCACTTAGTTTACTAGATGCCGTGGTTTCAATAGTTTTTAGTTGTAGCAGGGCTCAGAAATCTAACTTGCCCACACCCCTGATTAGCAGCTTTCTGTATACATTGTCTATTGACAGTAAGCTGTTAATCAGTGGTGGGGATGTGTTTTGTCCAGGAATGATTAATGCAGTCCAGCAGTGGTTAATATCCTGTTGATAAAACATTGATTGCATTACAACAGCACACAGACCAAGTGACAAATCACTGAAATCAGTCCCTACTTCGTGCTCTCTTCAGATTACATAGCAAAACCCTGCTGACAGAATCTCTATAAATTCCTAGGGGAGCATTGCATGAACTAGAAGTCTCCCTAAAGTAACTTGGCACTATCGACACGGAGAAACTTTACACCAGTGTGTCCCAAACTCCAGTCCCCAGGACACCCCCATGTGCCACCCCAGCAGCGGATCGAACCGCTCTGATCCGGGGGTTGTGTTTATTCGTGGCTCGAGGGTCTCCGGACTTGGGGGCTTAGGAGCCACATTCTAAAGTAAAATGGGGGATATTTACAGGGGAGTTATAGTTCGTGACGCCACCCGTAGTGTGCGGTAACTGGGAGTACCTGGGGTGATGAAGTGGGGCAGCAAGGTGTCGTCGCCCTCCACAGGTAGGGGTAGGCCCCGGGACTCTGGATAATGTTATTAGGTGCCGTGAAGGGGAAATCACTCACGTACTCATTCAGCCAATAAGCAGATGCTGACAACCGGGTAAACCAAGTTTCTGGGTGCCGCTACCTCTCAAGGGGAGCTCGTCCGGGTCCCGTCCCCTGCAGTGCTGCCTGGTGATCCGTGACCTGCCTCCTGGCAACAAATTTTAAATTCACCGTAGTGGCTCAGTAGTCTGGAACTTGCCATGCCCCGCTCTCTCCCCACTGTGGCTAAGTGTGGGAGCCTGCTCTCAGGGCTCAAGCTAAAGATTTTAGTGGGCTGCTTATGTGGAAGGCCCTATTCCCCTCGTTGCGCTAGTGCCCTGATTCTGGAGCGAGTGGGAACAGTCTATAAAGGCTCCGTTCTCCGCAGGTTAATTGCCGGGTTGCCTGAAACTTCTCCCCGACCTAAGGACCGTGTACCCCGCCGTACCTTCGGTACCGGACCGGTGATAGGACCAGGCTGCTGACCGTCCTCTTTGACGGGTCCAGGCACCTAGCCTCAATCCCCTGCGACCATGGGGCCGACTCCTCTAGGTCCAGACCACCGTCTGCAACCTAGTCAGCTTCTCCTGGGAGCCACTACTCCCAGCCTCCTCTGAACTCCTCTCAGCTCGAGGGCTACCTGTCTTCTCCTCCTCCACTTCTACACTCCTCACCTCCCCTTCTTGACCTCTAGGTGGATGACCCTATTCCACCCAAGCTGTCCACTGGTGTGCCTAGTGGGTGTGGTGCAGAGTTTATCTAGGACTTGATTTGCTGTTGGAGGCAGCACTGTAAGATAGGGACCCAGAACCATGAGGGATTTGAATACTGCACGGGGAGGGCAGTTTATGCAGTACCCTGTGACGACCTGATAGTCCAGGGGACCCCACGACAGATCATGTTTTCACACTTTCCTTGCATTGCACAAGTGATGGAATTATCAAAGCATCAGAAATTATCACTGGTTCTATCATCTGTGCAATACTAAGAAAAGCCAGATAACATGACCTGTTTGGGGGTCCATGAGGACTGGAGTTTGGGAAACACTGATTTACACCTATGTCCTGTCAGAGGTCCCTTATCAAGCCAAACCAGTTCTGCTTTGCACTAATGAGAAGTAAACACTCTGAAACAAGTGCTGGTAAATGGAGTTTCTGGTTTTGGCATTTTATCCTAAAACTTGGTAATACCACATGAGGACAGTGGTAGCTTTTGCAGTGCAGATAACGTCTGCAAAAGCTTGGATGTTCTCCCCGTGTTTGTGTGGGTATTGTCCTACACTGCATTGAGATACTGATAGGGAATTTAGATTGGGAGCCCCAATGATAATGTCTGCAAAGTGCTGCAGAATATGATGGCGCTATATAAGTAAATTTAAAAAAAATGACAGATATTGGCTTTTCAGGATTTCTACAGGCACTTGAATTCCTGACCTCTTTCACCCTGGAGAAGATACTGTACATCTGGAAATCTAATGGCTTCTCTTTAGAATCCATGAGCAGCAAGGTGTCTTAAATATTAGAAGAAAATGAGAATGATATACAGACGGCTGATTGTATGAACTTCCAGTGACTGTCTTAGGAAATTATTAACCAGAAAGGTTAATGTGACACACAGAGGAGGAGATATTTGGGGTAATTATTAGGCAGGAGCCTGAAGAACGCTTCAGCTGCAGAGAATTCTCACCACAGGGATCCTGCAATACTGTATACGATGAGTCCTAGCCTCTACAGCAGTGTTTCCGAAGCTCCAGTTCCCACGACCCCCACAGGTCATGTTTTCAGTATTTCCTTAGTGTTGTATAGGTGAATGAACATGTGACAAGTTCTGATGGCTTGATATTCAAATTGTCTCTCCAGCAAAGGAGACAAACTCTAGCACAGCGCCACCTATTGGAAGTAGCGATCCTAAAAGTCAAAAGTGGATTTTTAACAATCCTTTGCATATGACCTAGGATATATATACACCAGATCAGAATCCCAATTTGCAAACACGGTGTTTCGGGGTGCTTGCCCCTCATCAGTGCAAAGTATGGGGTGTCTGATCTGGCTCATGAGAAGCTTTGTGGGGACCACGGGGGAACACTATTCTCCTTAAGGAGACTTTGCAAGCCAGAGGCACGTGGAAGCTATAAGTCCCCTTACTTGGATGGCTTGATAATAATTCTATCATCTTGTAATACCTGAAAACATGATCTGGGGGGCTTTGAGGACTGGAGTTGGGGGAACACCAATATAAATCCTTCAGGAAAACCTCTCCATCACTGATGTTACCAGATCACATCCAAACTAAAAGAAAACGTCAAGGCAAAAATTATGTACAATGCGAGTCTCAATAAAAAAACATACCTTTATCGATACAGATTAAAAGTCCATAGTAGCAATTAAGCTCATCTCAACATGTTTCTGGTGCCATGCGCCCTTAGTCTATGAATAATATGGTAACAGAAAATTTACCTACATAACTTCCAAAACCTTATCTATTTCAGGAAATCCTGAAGAATGAGCAGTTAAGAAAGGAAATAAGCGCTAAAGGGGAGCAATTTCTGAAGATGGATGCGGCCATGTCGTCCACCGAAGGCAAACATGTAGTCGAGCCCATGAGAACGCAGATCAAAGGGCACGCTTCTGCTCCAGTGTATGAGAAATCAGCCCCAACTGAAGAGCCTACCAGCACCGCAAATACATTTGTGCCCGGGTCGTGGAACCCTCAGAAAAAGTAGCAGGAACTGTGATGTTAGGGCTTATTCCATCCAGTCTACATTATCTCTGTGGGCTGGGTTTTTTTTTTATTTACTTTCTCTTGCCATAATCTATCCCATGAGTTTGTAGTTGTCCTACGAATATGTAACAGACAATCCATATCTCTTTGGTGACAGGAGACGAGTTGCCACAATTGGATATCAGCGGCATGAAATATATCACGATATGGAAGGAAATACAGCAGTAATAAAGACGAGTGTTTCATTTACCATCTACAGGAGTGGTGGTTACAGTTGAGCGAGTACCTAACTATTCGTACTTGCTATACTCCTAACGAGTACTGTCTAAGGCTACGTGCGCACTAGAAAATGGACTTTAGAAAAATCTGCACCCTCTGGCAGAATACCGCTGCAAAAAAACGCAGTAAAACCGCAGCAGCATTTATGCCTCGTTTTTTCCGCGGGTTGGTCCCTGCAGTTTTTTACCATTATCTATGGCAAAAAACCCAGGTACCTGCAGAAAAGAAGTGACCTGCTCATTAATTCTGCAATGGAAATTCCACGGGTAAAGCCGCAGGTATAAAAAAACCCGCAGTGTGCGCACAGCATTTTTTTTATTTTTATATATTTATAGGTTTTGCTGGGGAATGACTGCAGAAATGTTAGACACATTTTCTCCGGCAAATTTGCGGTAAATCCGCAGCGTGTGCACATAGCCTAATACTCACGTATTTGTTCCGAATAGCATGTGCAATGCAAGTCAATGGGGAATGCTCGCAATGTAACGAGTAATCCGAACACCATGCTATTCGCACGAATAGTACGGCATTTGGGTTACTCGTCGCATTGCGAGTTGTCAGGCATGATTATAGCCACACGTGCTATAACTAGAATAGTATTAATTTCATTTCCTCGATTCCCTTATTTTTAGATAAAGTATCTGCTTGAGAACAGTGAATGACTGTTTAAGCTAGCCATAGACTTGAGAAATCTATCTGCAGATCCGCTAAATTTGGTGAGGTCTGATGTGGCCCCAAACAGAAGATAAACAGCTCGTTACAAAACCGGACATAACTAGTGACCGCTTGTCCAGTGTATCAGTGGGTAGAGGGGAGAAAGCTGCTGCCAGACCGCGCTTAGTGGCTCCCCATCAGTTGGTCAGCCACCTTTAGGCCTCTTTCACACATCAGGCCTCTTCCCAGGAGTGGAACTTACAGAGAAGAACAATAATTGAAGGACCGACACGTGTTCTGGAGACACTCCTGGTTTTGGCATGAAAATACTGACCTGTGAAAGAGCCCTTACCACAATCTGAGAAAGTTCGAGCAACTATAACATCTCTAGTAGCTTTTGATCAGGCTGGATATGACTATGGGCTGAAGATAAACCGTCTACGACCAGTTTTCCATTCACATGTTCCAAACTAATATCTGAGAAGTGGTAACGATTCCATCTAGCATGGACAGTGGTTCAGGAGACAAATAAGGTAGGGTTCACATTTATACAATGCTGTCTACTGCGTTGGGGTTTCTTTTGGATCCCTACAAAAAAAACCTGAGGTCAAACCGGAGTCCAATGGGGCTCCATCTGGAAGATCCACCTGAATCCTTCATTGATAAATACAGATGGAAACCCTGATGCATTTCTCCACAGACCACATTGTGTAAGGCCTGTTTCACGGCTGTAAAACTTGGTCCTTGCTTGGATCGAAACACTAGGCTCAATAGTCAGGGATCCTGACCGAAGGTATCAGAATATAGGAGGCAGACAGCTCAGGTCATAAGACCTGAAGATCGGGGCCAGTATTCTTCTCTGAGCAAGGACTCTTGTTATCCACCTAAATGTGAACTATTTTTATATATTAGTAGTAGCAAGAAGGATTTGCGGGGCACTACTTTCACTGAGGACTGTCCACATCAAACAATCAGCAGCTAGTTGTGGAAAGCACACACGGTGCTATTGATCTCTGCTGCGACCAGAGGAGACTTCCAGGTCGGACTATACTGAATACAGCTGCGGGGTGCTTGTTCCAAAAGCATCAGAGCATAGAACATTAAGCAAAGGAAGAAAAAAGGAACGGCACTCACCGGTAATTGCTGTGAAGTGTTCAGATTTTATTTCATGGTCAGAGGATACATGCTTCGGCGTTACAGGGAGGGAATGAGGATGGTTAGCACAAAAAGACTACGGCCATTTCGCCCCTGTAGGTGGGGCTTCAACGGGTCTTACCAAGACCCGTTGAAGCCCCACCTACAGGGGCGAAACGGCCGTAGTCTTTTTGTGCTAACCATCCTCATTCCCTCCCTGTAACGCCGAAGCATGTATCCTCTGACCATGAAATAAATCTGAACACTTCACAGCAATTACCGGTGAGTGCCGTTCCTTTTTTCTTCCTTTGCTTAATTTTTATATATTACAATTCTCTGGGATAGGTTTCCACCAGAGGATGATGACTTTTTTTATTTACTTCTCAGCAGGAGCAGGACTGACCTTACCTTGTTCCAGTTCTTAGGGGTACTTTGCAGCTGCGATGTCGTAGTGTGCAATGTCAGTGGGGTCAAATGGAAAGTGACGCATATCCGGCGTCACTATCGATATCTGAGTGTGTAAATCGTTTTTGATACGATTAACAAGCGCAAAAGCGTCGAAATCGTATCATCGGTGTAGCGTCGGTCATTTCCATAATTACAGAAGGACCGAGGTTACGATGTTGTTCCTCGTTCCTGCGGCAGCACACATCGCTGTGTGTGAAGCCGCAAGAGCGAGGAACATCTATCTGCGTCCTGCGGCTCACGCCAGCTTTGCGGAAGGAAGGAGGGGGGCGGGATGTTTACGTCCCGCTCATCTCCGCCCCTCCGTTTCTATTGGCCGCCTGCCGTGTGATGTCGCTGTGACGCTGCACGACCCGCCCCCTTAGGAAGGAGGCAGTTTGCTGGCCAGAGTAAAAGTCCGTGTGAAGCTGCCGTAGCGATAATGTTCGCTACAGCAGCTACAACACTATCGTATGTGCAACGGGGGCAGGTACTATCGCGCTCGGCATCGCAAGCATCGGCTTGCGATGTCGTAGTGTGCAAAGTACCCCTTAGTGTTCTTGTTCTCAGACCACAACCACATCAACAGAACATAAAGGATGAAAAGTCTGCACAATTTCAGATGCTGAATATTGGACCATATTTCACTACAGCTGCTGATATGCTGGACTACATAGCCCACAAAAAAAAATCTGTATTGCAACTCGTTGCTTATGTTCTTGTGATTATGGCCTCAGTCGTACACAGGTGTGAATCCAACCTAAGGAATGGTGGTCATCTGAGGCCTGTTAATGCTCCTCATCCACTTGCCCATACAGGCCCATTCTTTGTTATACCGCTACCTCTACACAGGATAACTAAACATAAAGTTGAGTTAATGATTAAAAACTACAAATTCTTTTTTTTTTTTTCTTCAAGCAAATAAAACATACATATGTGTTCAAACTGAATGAATTACTTATAAAATATGCCAAAATCTGTCACTTATCTACTGGGAATTTATCTGTGCGACTGAGCGGAATCCTAATTAGAGAACAGGCTCTGTATACTGTATCCTGCACACCCCACTGAGTATAGGAATAACTTTTAAAGGGAACCTCTCAATTTAACAAACCCCTGACATGTCAAAAGTTTGGATCGTGGGGGCTGATTGCTATGAAATGATGGGAAAAAACATGAAGAGACGAGCCTGCAGAGGATGGAAAGCATGTTGACTTTGTCAATTCTCACATAAATCATTGTCGTAACGGATGTTACTTAAACAGAAAAGAGGGAGCACATCTCACATTTCAGAATATGCTGTTGTGGTCATTATTAGTGATGAGCGAATATCCTGGTATTGTTCGTTACTCGCATGAATATTAAGGTGTTCGCGATATCAGTTACTCCACTAGCATTTTGGTATTCTCGTGAGCTTTGAGTCCCCTCCCCACCTGTTTGGCACCCGATTTTCAGCCACGAAACATGCTGGGATTGCCTGCCAATCACAGTAAGGCCATAGCCATCTTTGCTCCTGCCATTACTGTGATTTGGAGGTGCCATGAAAAAACAAATGAAGTGTGCTCATTAAAGCAGGAGAATTATACTTACTGAGTTTCCCTGTGGCTGTCCCACTGCTTCCTGGTCCGATCATTAAAGCTCATGAATATGCACTTCTTTAGTTGCTTACACTCTGTAAAGGCCCCATCACACACAGAGATACATCTTTGGCAGATGTGTGGTTGCAGTGAAATCATGGACATATTTTTCCATTTGTACACAGCCACAAACCTGGCACTGATTGTCCACAATGTCACTGCAACCACAGATCTGCCGCAGATTTATCTGTGTGACAGGGCCTTAAGGGTCTGTGATTGGATGCAATCCTATTGCCACTTGCCCACCCTGTGTGCCTGTGATTGGTTGCCATCACTCTAGCTGTGTGTCCCCTGAGTGCAGTGTAAAAATAAAATAAATTGGAAAAAATGGCGTAGGGACCCCCATATTTTGATACCCATCATAGATAAAGCAGACGGCTACAGGTTGCAGCCCCCAGTTGTATGCATTATCTTGCCTATGCATCAAAATATGAATGACCCCATGCATTATTTTATTTAAACAATTTTAAAAAAAATAAAAATTGTTGTTAGGTCCCCAGCCAAAATAAAGCGGATAGCTGGGGACTGGTATTCTCAGGCCGGGGAGGCCCATAGTTATTGCGCCCTACCCAGCCCATAAATAGCAGCCACCCAAGAATTGGCACATCTAATAGATGTGCCAATTTCGGCGCTGTACCAGGCTCATCCCAATTGCCCTGGAGCGGTGGCAATTGGGCTAATATGAGGGGTTATTGATAGCTGTGATTTGTAAAAAAAAAAAAAAAATAACAGCTGTCATCAAACCTGTTGTTAGTAATAGGGAGGGGTCTATGAGACTTCCCCCATTACTGGAATCAAGATCTATGCCCTTACATTATGCTGCTCTCAGCTTAGGTGGCAAAAACCTGGTGACAGATTTCCTTTAAGTGGGAAAAATTGTCCTGACAGCACAAGGTAAACAGCTTCTTTATCCAGTATGGGTGACTAAGGCTAGTTTCACACATCCGGCTTTTCTCCAGTTTGTTGTTGTTCTTCAATACAGTGTGATACAGTACAATGGCAGCACGGCAACTTCCGGGTCACTTACTCCGGTCACATGACAGCATGTGACCGGAGCTTGTCGCACTGCCATTGTACTGTATACACTGTACTTGAGTGCGCTGAATCCGGCGAAAAGCTGGATGTGTGAAACTAGCCTCAGAAAGATGAATACTCGCAGCCATTTGTCTGGTACTGTGACTCCAGCTTGAGCGGGCCTGATCTGTACTACCACACGAAGCCTATGCACAAGAATGGGAATATTTATGGAAAAAAAGTGAACCTATTTTTCCTGTAAACCTTTAAGGTTAGTCCACAGGGTTCAGTCAATCTGAAAGAAAGGTATTAAATTGATGACAATACAAATCAAACACTGGTTTGGATTAATTTATTAAAACTTGATGCGATTCTGAACAGTTATGCCCTTGTTTAGCTACTTTGAGAACTCCCGTACTAATGAGAGGACAGACAGGCATCCACAGACACCCTTCTATTGACACCCTTGTGAGATGAGACCCCATACCCTTAGAATTGACTTCCACAGGTAAAACCTGCATCTAACATTTTTTTTGCATACACATTTGAAAATAGGACACTTTGTGCATCATTTCCTACTCTCTCAGTGCCATGTACCTCAAAATGGAATAAAAGAGGGAGTATGATGGCAGAAATTGAGTTCCGCAAGCCTCATTCAGTTGGACATCATAGCCGAAGAAATTATGGCAATGAATTGGACACATTTGCACAGGATTTGCTACAAACATTTCACAGCCAATGTCTAGAACCAGTCTACAGGTTTTGCAGAGTTATGTGCATGGACACTTGAGGATGATCTATAAGCACTTAAAATGACGCCATATGTTACCTCTTTATATTCTCTCCTTAAACCAGTGTTCAGGGGAACAATACCCCCCGTAATATAATAATGTGCGATGGACATATGTACATTGTAGTTATGACATGTCCACATTCCTAATATGGCCAAGTGTATCAACCCTTAGAAAAACTTGGTATCAAAACCACCCGACGTTAAAAAAAAAACAAAAAAAAAATAGAAGAAGGTCCCTTTATATATGCAAAATATAGAAACCCTACGTGTCTGGACATAAAATGTCAGGACGCTCACAGATGAAAGTCTCACATTTTAAAAACAGCTGAAAGCATGGGTTTACAGAGCATGGAGCGGGTGAGGAGCGCGGAGATCCCACTGTTCACAAGTGTTAGATGTTGTAGGACACAGTGAATGGAAAGTCTGGTTGCTGAACAGTTCCTGACGCCATGATCAGTCCTTCTTTGTCCTCTTGGCTTTTGCAATGTTTTCCTGACGTTTCTGCTTCTTTTTCTGCTCTCGTTCTTTGGCCTCGATCATTTTTGCCAGTTTCCATGAGAGCACTGCGCTCGCTAGGAACAGCGGGGTCAGGGCCAGGATCACAGTCGTTAGGAAGCCGTATGGGTCTTTGGCTGCCCATTCTACTACGTACTCGGCCCAGGCCTTTATGTCAATCATGTCTTCAAAGAAGTGTTACTAGGGTGGAGAGAGAAAAAAAGTAATCAATTATCACACGTTATGTAATAGTTTAGATGGCCTGACTCATTACAAGAGAAGCGAAATCCTGTGCGTCCAGTTGCAAAAGTAGCAGGGAAAAGTATCAGTCCTTTGGGGATTTTTCCCTGCAGCTAGTACTATAAATGGAGCAAACAGGCAGTGAGGGGTGCTCCAGTGGGGACAATACCTAAACACCTTCACAAACAGATAAATGGTGCTCCATCTTTGGCCCCTTAACACATTTATGTTTCCAGTACGTGTGACGTCCATCTTCATACATACCTGAGACACAGACATACGCAGACCCATTAAAATCAGTGGGCATGTCAGTTTTTCTCCGGCAGCACTGATTTCATACGGCCCTGATGTGATCAGTGTGACACGTACCGGAGAAAACGTGTGTCTTTCAAATAAAATTATTTTCTATACTCACCTGTCTCCAGCGCTGCTGTCACTTGCTTCCAGGCCCACTCAATATGCTCATGCATATTCACTGCACCGCAGACAAGGAAGCAGCAGCAGAGCAGAGGACAGGTGAGTATAGAAGTTCCTGCTGTCCATGTGCAATCACACACACTACAGACTGTAACATGCATTTTTATCACAGACGTGTGAAAGGGGGCTCTTTATTTGGGCTCTTAAGGCATTATCATGGAGGCTGCATAGTAGCACAGTATGGTCATGTATTACAGAAGACAGACCCATTCACAATAAATACATGTTTTTTTAATGTACTATATAAATAAAAATCAAATAAAATGACATCCTGCCTGCTGACTGTTTCCACATGGCAAAATAGATTTAATATACACTTGGAGGGGAAATAATAAAGTGCAATAGATAGAATCTGGTTTGGATCTAATCAGGTCAATAAATGCAATAGATAGAAGCTAATTTTGACACTGAATGTTGCAGCCTTACATTAAAGGGGACCTTTTTACAGTTAGAGGACATTAAACTGGCCGTGTGATGGCATAGTGGCTGCAGAGCGGAATAAAACAAGTTGGTGTTTTTTTTTAATTTTTCATCGTTGAGGAAATATTAGCTTGTAAGGTTGATGAGCAAATTGTTGCAAAACCAAGGGGGCATTAGAAATTCTTCCCTGGGGTAGTTATTAGGGATGATCGAATACCTCAAATATTCGGCTTCGCGAATATTTGCCGAATAGGTCGTCGCTATGTGAATACTCGATGTGCAATGTAAGTCTATGGGAAACCCGAATAACAACTATTCGGACTTCCCATAGGCTTACATTGTGCATCGAATATTTGCATAGCGGTGACCAATTCGTTGGATATTTGCGAAGGTGAATATTTGAGGTATTCAATCATCTCTAGTGGTTATCTTTTCCATTGCACGAGGGTGGCCAATCTTAAAAAGGAAACATGTAAATAAAAAATTTTAAAAAAAAAAAAATCACTCCCCCATTGCGTCACAGAAGGTCAGATCCAGATTTCTTTGTGGGAGACATTCAATTACACACAGCCCTGCTCTCCTCAGTGATCGCACAGCTGGTATATACAACGATCGGTTACAGGGAGGGGAGCAGAGCCATGTGTCATTACAAACACATCTGCAGCTCTCATCCCACAGCACTGTCAGCTCTGCACTTACGCCCCTAGATTCCGAAAGGGAATAATGTATCCTCCCCAGAGACAAATCTCTACTGATGACCCCAGAAGAGGAAATTCGAATTTAGAGTTGACAGGCTAATATCTCCACAACAGGGATTAGAAATAAAAAAAAAAAAAAAAAAGTTTATTCGGCGCTGCAGCCGCCATTCAACAATGCAGTCACTTTAACCTGCTCAAGCTGGTGAATGGTCCTATTAAAAGTATAGCTTACCCATAGGGAGTGCACTGGAAACTTACAAAGAAGAGGAAAAAAAAAAATTAAGTGTTCCTTACCAGAAGTCAGAGGCCCCCTAAACCTGTTAGGATTTCCCCCACTAGTCTGAATGATATGCTGCATCATCCACTAACGTAATTTACCGGCTATTCATAAGGCCCGCAGGGAAGCAATCAGGTTCTCTCTTTGTGTGCATTGTTACCATAGAAATGGCACAGTATGAAACAGGAGGCCCGCAGGTCTGCGCAGGACAAAAAGAGGAATAAAGAAGAGGCAGATAGTAATAGAAGCTGCGCTCATACAATGGAGTTATAGTGCGACACCCGACAATAGGAACACAGAATACCATACAGCACGAGCACATGAAGAAGAAAGCCCAGCGGTGCCACGGCCCTACATCAGCGGGGGCTTATTACTTTTTAGCTATTATTGGAAGTTATGATACTCCACAGTGCACTGTGTGAGAGATAATGACTGGAGCACCTTACACCTGACAAATGAGGGTAACTGGAGATATGTGTGTATTATATATAGATAGATAGATATAGATATATATATATATATATATATATCTATCTATATATATCTATATCTATATCTATATATATCTATATCTATATCTATATACACACACACACACAAGAAAAAAATGCCATACTGCAGACACCGAACAGGCAGCACGGACACAATTCAAAGAATGTCTACCTATGAAACAGAGCTCACCACATGTGCCTGCGGGACTCTTGTATGACGGAGAATCCCAAATCAGCAATAGACTGACTCAGACCCCACTGAGCATGCAGCTCAAACATCACTGTGCTGTGCGAGCTGTGACATCACCGACGGTGACAGGCGGATCCTGTGTTGCTTATTCTATATAAAGGTGTCATCTGTCACTGTAAGCTTTTCTGTGATGATAATGAGACTGCTGAAAGGTTTTCTGCACAGAATAAAACGTAAGTCTAGTTAAAGGTCTATTGGTAGGTATGACAATTTGTCAATGATGTACAGTGGAACCTCGCTTAACAAATAACCCAATTAGCGAGTATTTCGCCTAACGAGCAAAGCTTTCTGTAAATTTGTAACTCTGTTTACGAGAAAGCTTTGCTGTACGAGCAAAATCCTCACCGCACACACTTCCGGTTCCGTACATCCACCACGCTCTAACCCGCTCTTGCAGTCCACACAAACACACACACAAAAACACGCACGCACACACATACATATTATGCTCACCTTACCTTCCATTCCCTCGCCGGCTTCCTGGAACTTGCATGTATCGGGTAACCAAGGCGACCGATGCCGGACCTTCAGCTCCCAGTGCGCTGACATCAAAGGCAGGAGCCGCTTGCCTCTGATTGGCCAGCGCGCTGCATTTGAGTAGCGCCTGACAGGGGAAGGCCCTCCCTCCACAGGATGTGTATCCGGTAACCATCGCAACAAGGGAGGAACTTCCTGTCAGGCACTACTCAAAGGCAGCGCGCTGGCCAATCACAGGCAAGCGGCTCCTGCATTTGACGTTAGCGCGCTGAGTGCGGAATGTGTGGCATCAGTCGCCTTGGTTACCTGATACACGTCTTGTACGGGCGTACTGTTCCAAGAGACCGGCGATGAAACGGAAGGTAAGGTGAGCATATTCTGTGTTTGTACGTGTGGAATGCCACAATAGGGGACCAGGATGGGACATTTAACAAGTTGTGGAACGAATTGTCTGCATTGCTATGATTTCCTATGGGAAATCTTGCTTTGCTGAACGAGTAAACTTTAACAAGCAACTCCCAGAACGGATTGTTCTCGTTAACCAAGGTTCCACTGTATTTAATATACAAAATGCAAGCTATACAGGGATATAGGGACTTAACCCTTATAAAAATGATACTAGCACTGCACAGTTTAGTGGTACAGTGCCTGAGAAAATCCAAATATAAATGAGGGGGCTTCAGTGCACCCTTATTTTGGCCAAAAGTAGGATATTCTCGCCTCACTGTTTGGAAAGGAATGGGTGCTCAGCTAAAATAAAGCAGTATATAGAGAATAACCTGCCAGATTATTCTCTATATACCCTTATTTTGGCCAACGGCTCAGTGCAGTATTATTCCCCAATTTGCATTTCAGTCGAGCGAGAGGGGGCAGCAAAAAGAAGCCAGGGAGGAGAACAAGACCCCTATCATTGCAAAACTAGATATATATGTATTTTGGGGGATGACATACTCTCTTTAAACATTTTCTGATAATACAATCCTTTAATGGACCCAGGATAGTGAGGAAGGCCTGGTCTACGGAACTATAACCCTCAGTGCTACTGCACAAGACAGAAGCAGCTAGTCAGCAAACAAGCAAAAATACTATTATCTTTATGCAATATGGCTGACATTAAAGGGAACCTGTCAGTAGAAATTTTGCACTAAACCTAAAAGATTCCCCCTCTGCAGCTCCTGGGCTGCATTCTAGCAAGGTTCCTGTTGTTATTGTGCCCCCTTTGAGACCAAAATAAATACTTTATAAAGTGGTACCTTTTTGTATGCAAATCTTGTTATTTGTACACGGGGGCGGGCTGTCTGGTGTCCATTATTCTGCCTCCTGCCGCTTTACGCTGTCCCCCATCGCTCAATTTCATACCCGAGGACGCCGCCCAGTGCTCCCGAAGTCTCGCGCAGGCGCCATGACACTCTTGCGGGAGTGAGCACTGTGCACAGTGTGACCGCTGGTTGGGTTGCAGGGCTTCTTTTAATATCAGTATTCCGACGGTCAAATGAGAAATATCTGCACAGATTGGATTCATATCACTGTAAACAAAGTCTTCCTCCAACATAAACACCTCTCTGTGCTTGTACAACACTATGTGATCCCACACTGTGCGGGGTAATTGCAGCAAAACAAGTTTAATAAGAAATCATCCCTCCTTTGCTCCTGAAAATAACTAATAGCAGAGCCACATACCAGAGATGTCTAAATCAGCGACGTTCTACCCTACAAACAACCCCAAACACAAGGCGTATTCTTTCACTATAGGAAATGTATGCACAATGGAAGGGAGATAGATAATATCACAGCTCACCTGCTCCCCCTCCCTGCACAACCACCTTTGACCTGATTAGATAGCAAATTTTTAATCTGAGTCAGTCTATTGCTAATGTCCTAGTGGAAAAAAATAGCTCGATTTAAAAGGGGTTTTAAACTTTCAAGATCGTGGACTCCATATGCTCTAATATACCAAAAATAACCATCAAAGCAGGGGCAGGTGCTCGCCGGGTTAGGCACAGGCTCCTCGCCTCTGCTCATATTTCTGTATTTTGGTTGCAGTGGTGAAGACGCACATCACTGCTATAGCCAACCACTGAGCTCAGTGACTTGTACTAGCTACCTAGGCTGATTGGGGTCCACTTTCATGAAAGTAATGTATGTCTTTGGAGTGTGGGAGGAAACCAAAGAACCCAGAGGCAATCCACACAAACATGGGGAGAACTAACTCCTTGTAGATGTTGTACTTGGTGGGATTTGAACCCAGGACCCCAGAGCTACAAAGCTACAATGATAACTACTGTACTCAAATCACAAACAATAGGCTGTTCCCTGTTAATGGTCTCCAATGTTATTGGTGTTCTTGGCTCCAGTGACATTGAGGCTCCGGAGCCATATAGCCCGTGTCACCTATGTAGCTGCTAACAAACAGCTTCCTAAATGTTTCAGCAGTTTCTGCTGCTTCAATTCAATTAAATTGCATTGATGGCCACAGTTTGGGGTTAACAATTAACAAAGTGGTTTGTAAATAATTTCCAAAAAAAAAGTCGCTGGGGCTTTTAGGAAATGGATTCTTAGAGGCCACACCCCGGGGTCAGGCTACACACACAGCAAGGGTAACGGGATCCCGGCCAGCAGCGCAGGACAGCCAACAAATTGCAATATTGCTGCACTGTGCGTAGCAGTTATCAAGCCCAAAGTCAGGTGTGGATAAAGGTCACGGCTCCTTTCACAGATCAGTTTTTTGCCATCAGTCACAATCCGTTTTCTCGACAGATCCGTCGCAGATTGTGGCATAACTGATGCGACAAATCCGTTTTTCGACAGATCTGACTAGCTGGGGGCTAAACAATACTTGGAGCATGCTCAGTTAAAAAAAAAAACAGAATCTGTCATTTGATGCATGATGACGAATCCTGCGCCCATAGGCTTCCACTCCACTAAACGATGGATGGCGATGGATCCGTCATTGTCAGTTTTTTCGACGTACAAAAAAAACGTTACTGTGGACATTGTCTCCGTCCAACTGACATTTTTCGACGGATCTGTCAAACAAATGATGGAACGTGAGGCCATCTGTCGCTAATGCAAGTTAATAAGAAATAAACGGATCCAGCGGCAGCAGTCGCCGGATCGTTTTTTTCAAAATTCAATGGATTGTGACTGATGGCAAAAAAACTGATGTGTGAAAGGTGGCTAAGAGATCATTAGTTGATAAATTATACAGTAAAACCTCCAAAATTTAACCCGTCACCTTCCTAACACGTCTATTTTACTAAAAAATTGTTAGATTTTCTTTTTTTGCTTTTAATTTCTGTCATCCAGGACCTGCAATAACTCCTGGACGGTGACAATCAGTTATTGAACATTCCTATGACTTCAGTGTAACTATACAATTAGCGTGGATCCAATGACTTCTCTCAGACTAGTAGTCCCATTCTTGTCACACACCGGTTCCCGCACCAGCCCACCACCAATGGTATCATCCGGATAACCATGAATGCAGAGAATAGTAGCCAGAAAATGGAAAGGTTTTACATTACCGTCCTCTCTAAGGGCGATGCCCTCTGGACCTAAACGCTGGACTCCGACAAGAACTAATACATTCTGTTTGCTTTTCAAGAATAGAGCCAAGGAAGACCAGCCGCGGCTGCCAAAGACAACTGCACATTGCTTATTCTACGAGCAAACCTAATCCTCCAATTATCCTCCTATGTGCGCAGAATGCAGGAACTGGACATTTTTGTCACAAAAGAAAATATTTTTACAGCATTCTCATTACTTGGAGATGATGGATATTTGCTTTAATCATTACATTTGTTGTTGTTTTGTGTTGTAATATACAACCAGCGGCATAAATCAGCCTGGGAGCCGCAGTCCAGGCCTACAATCACTGCACTCATCTGACGATTTATACCCAGCCACAAAACGCAGGCAGCCGCCATAGGCACATGGTATTTCCAGGTTGTCATGTGATTTCTTTCAGTGAGGTCCCCTTCACATGTCTGATCAAAGGGGCATACGCAGACCCATTGGCACTGTGGACATATCAGTGTTTTCACAAGAACCATGTGTTTCGCATGGAGACGAGTCAGTTTTTCTCCGGCACCACTGATGTCACACGGACCACACACTGATGTGTTCTGTGTAACACGTACCGGAGAAAACATGTGTTTTCCAAATAAAATTATTTTCTATACTCCGTTGTCTCCTGTCTTCAGCGCTGTTGTCACCTGCTTCCAGGCCCACTGATTAGCGCTCATGAATATTCACTGCACCACGGACCCGGAAGCAGCAGCGTCGGGGACAGGTGAGTAAAAAGTTCCTGCTCTCCAGTGAACACTAGTCTGCCAAAATCACAGCACACAGATGGGCCATACGCACCTTCAACACATCCATGCAAAACAAAGCACAGACCTTTAATCTCCCGGTTTTTTCATGGCAAGTTTAAATATCCCAACAACCCCTTCCCCCACCCAAGTCAGTGGCTGCTTTGATGCCAAAAACCAACCTTCCCCCTGTCCCATGGCAGACGCCATCATTTATAGCAACTGAAACACGAGCCCCCCAGGACTATACGTCCCATGGTTCAGCTAGGGGAGTTATTCTATTGATTGGAGTAGAACCACATGGGGCAGCTTATGAGTACAAAATCCACAGACTATTACAGGAGAGTGAAGGAGATTTGGTACACTCTCATCCAAATGACGAAACTACCTAGAAATTGGCCTATAACACGAGAGCTATTCCCAGCAATGAAAGGGTTTCCATTTGCGGAGACCCATACTGACCCCAGAATGGGCCTCTAAAGTGCTCAAATCATTGTCCAAGGGACGGCCGGAGTGCGGCCAGTAAAGGTAACCCAGCTTTAAAAAGGGTAGTATTTTTATTATGGGTCTTAGCACTAAAAGTTAAGTAGTTGTTAACTAATTGCCTCCTCTACCCAGCACCAGCTCTCCCACCGCTCCTGCTTTGAACTCTGCGGTTTCCACTGACATCACCTTAACAGAGCAGTTTCTTCTTTTCTACTCTGTTGGCGGGTCGTGACTGCCATGATGATTGATAGAAGGCTCCCCGCAGTCAGGCAGCATGGACCTGACAATCAGCATGACATTGGCAGTCACCTCCACTAACAGAGCGGAATCTATATATATAATTGCCTTATTCTGTCTGTCTGTCTTGCTCCAAAATGACGTCATTACCGTGACAACCGTCGCATTGGCCACTCGGCTCGGCCACGCCCCCACACGCATTGGCCGCCCGGCCACGCCCCCCACACGCATTGGCCGCTCGGCCACGCCCCCCACACGCATTGGCCGCTCGGCCACGCCCCCCACGCATTGGCCGCTCGGCCACGCCCCCCCACGCATTGGCCGCTCGGCCACGCCCCCCACACACTGTGCCCGCTCGGCCACGCCCCCACACACTGTGCCCGCTCGGCCACGCCCCCCACACACACTGTGCCCGCTCGGCCACGCCCCCCACACACACTGTGCCCGCTCGGCCACGCCCCCCACACACTTTGGGCACCTATACACAAAAGGACTACTCCTCCTATTATACTCCTCTCTCCCCAGGACTACTTCTCCAACACAAAACACACTGCACAAAACATACCTCCCCCAAAACACACACCCACACAAACCGGGCAACACACAGCACCACACACACACACACACAACGCTGCAGACACACAGCGCTCCACAAACAACACCGCTCTCACACAACCCCACACCCAGACAACACCTAGAACATTTACAGCACCCTACACAAACACTTGGTAACTACACACAACAACCTCTCTCATATTATATATATCAAAAATCATACATTAACTACACAATAAATTATAGAATACCCAATGCGTTAGAATCGGGCCACCTTCTAGTAGAATAGAATAAATACTCCCACCCCATTAAAGTGGATCTGAATTCATACTGCCCAAACCACAGGGAGAAGGAATCAGGCCCCGACTGCATTATTGCAGCTATGTTAGTTTTATTCAGAGATGCTGTGATGCATTAGAGAGAGAAAAGAGAAAAAAAAATACATTTCACAGCCAGCCACCTAGTCCAAGAGGCCAGATGGACCGATCTCTCCTGACACACACACACATACTGTACATATGAAATAAGTATTGAATAAGTCATCAATTTCTAAGTAAATATATTTCTAAAGGTGCCTTTGACATGATTTTCTCTCCAGATGTCAGTAATAACCATCCAACCAACACAGTCAAGGAAATCAAACCATAGATATCCATAAAATAAGTTATTAATGATGAGCGGGCGTGCTCGGCTCTGTTCGGTACTCCATGGAAAATCGGGGTACACGTGGAGCTCGGTCGAGTATCGTGGGTGCTCGCATGTGTCAGTGATACGACCACAATGCACAGGCTCGCTTCACTGCATGATGTGTGCAGGCACCTCAGGGAGAGCCGTGTCACCAAGATACCTCAACAACATCAGACGGTGAAACACCATCACCGGACACTACAGTCCCCTGGGACCCACTGTAGTCATTCATCTTTTTGCTACTGTGACGCCCCTGAACTAATCAGGGAGTCACAGGATACTGCACCCTCTTTTATCTGCTGGTGCAGGACTCAACCCCCCATGGTTTTGGGATCCTTGCTCCATCAGCATTCAAATCCTAACCACACCTCACAGCACACCCTGTCAGACACACCAGTGGGTGGTCTAGATGGAATAGGGCCACCCGCCTCGGGGTCAGGCAGACTGGTGGGAGGGGCAGAGTCAGAGCAGTGGTAGCCCTCATTGACTGAAGAGCTAGGGGAGTTGGAGCTCCCTGGGAGACGTTAGCTAGGTCGCAGATGGTGGTCTGGGACCGGAGGAGTTGGAGACCCGGTCGCAGGGTATTAGAGAAAGGAGCCAGACTTAGTTTTGGGGAACGGTTGGCACCGGAGTACCTAGTAACCGAACTAGTACCAAGCACGGCGGGGTACTGGACCCTATATCAGGGAATAGTTTCAAGCAACCTGATATACTATCCTCTGCAGTTTCTCTATGAACTGTCACCAAGAGCTCAGAGATCAAAGGCATCAACACAACGAGGGGGATAGGACTTTCCAACCCATGCAGCCCACTGAAATCCCAAGTGTCAGCCATTGAGAGCACAGCTTCTTTACCTAATCGTGGGGAGCGGGACCCTGAAAGCTTCAGGCCGAGGGGTCACACAGAACATCTAACACTAGTGCATAGAGGCAAGGTACCGACCACCCGCAACACCAAAGGGAGCGGACTCCCAGACGAGCTCCCCCAGAGAGGCAGCGGCACCGAGAGACTTGGTTTACCTGTGTGTCAAAGTCTGCTTTGCGGTCGCATCACTACCAACACTGCCTGAATGAGTACGTGGTCCTCCCCTGCTTCCAACCAGCGCTGCGCTCCCCTGCACCGCCACCATCCAGAGTCCCGGGGCCTCCCCCTACCCGTGGAGGGAACGTCATCTGCCTGCCCCACTCCATCTCCCCCGGGTACTCCCATCGGCAGCGGCGGTACTCCCCTTACCGCGAACCACGGGTGGATTCACAAATTCATATCCCCTGTAAAATACCCCCTTTGTATTTGGAGTGGTCGCAAGCCCCCCAAGTCCGGAGACCCTCGAGCCACAGCAGTCCCCGGATACAAGCGGTTCGACCACTGCAGGGGCTGCACACTACTCCATAGAGGGATGAATAGCAGAAATGTAAGATGGCCTAAATAATTGGACACATTTCAAGTCTTTCCAAAATCCCCTGATGAACCCCGAAATTTTTAGGGGGGGAGGAGTGTTAAATGCGGCAGGATGGTCCTATTTACCCCAGCAGATACAGTTAGGTCCAGAAATATTTGGACAGTGACACAATTTTCGCGAGTTGGGCTCTGCATGCCACCACATTGGATTTGAAATGAAACCTCTACAACAGAATTCAAGTGCAGATTGTAACGTTTAATTTGAAGGTTTGAACAAAAGTATCTGATAGAAATTGTAGGAATTGTACACATTTCTTTACAAACACTTCACATTTTAGGAGGTCAAAAGTAATTGGACAAATAAACCAAACCCAAACAAAATATTTTTATTTTCAATATTTTGTTGCGAATCTTTTGGAGGCAATCACTGCTTTAAGTCTGGAACCCATGGACATCACCAAACGCTGGCTTTCCTCCTTCTTAATGCTTTGCCAGGCCTTTACAGCCACAGCCTTCAGGTCTTGCTTGTTTGTGGGTCTTTCCGTCTTAAGTCTGGATTTGAACAAGTGAAATGCATGCTCAATTGGGTTAAGATCTGGTGATTGACTTGGCCATTGCAGAATGCTCCACTTTTTTGCACTCATGAACTCCTGGGTAGCTTTGGCTGTATGCTTGGGGTCATTGTCCATCTGTACTATGAGCGCCGTCCGATCAACTTTGCGGCATTTGGCTGAATCTGGGCTGAAAGTATATCCCGGTACACTTCAGAATTCATCCGGCTACTCTTGGCTGCTGTTATGTCATCAATAAACACAAGTGACCCAGTGCCATTGAAAGCCATGCATGCCCATGCCATCACGTTGCCTCCACCATGTTTTACAGAGGATGTGGTGTGCCTTGGATCATGTGCCGTTCCCTTTCTTCTCCAAACTTTTTTCTTCCCATCATTCTGGTACAGGTTGATCTTTGTCTCATCTGTCCATAGAATACTTTTTCAGAACTGAGCTGGCTTCATGAGGTGTTTTTCAGCAAATTTAACTCTGGCCTGTCTATTTTTGGAATTGATGAATGGTTTGCATCTAGATGTGAACCCTTTGTATTTACTTTCATGGAGTCTTCTCTTTACTGTTGACTTAGAGACAGATACACCTACTTCACTGAGAGTGTTCTGGACTTCAGTTGATGTTGTGAACGGGTTCTTCTTCACCAAAGAAAGTATGCGGCGATCATCCACCACTGTTGTCATCCGTGGACGCCCAGGCCTTTTTGAGTTCCCAAGCTCACCAGTCAATTCCTTTTTTCTCAGAATGTACCCGACTGTTGATTTTGCTACTCCAAGCATGTCTGCTATCTCTCTGATGGATTTTTTCTTTTTTTTCAGCCTCAGGATGTTCTGCTTCACCTCAATTGAGAGTTCCTTAGACCGCATGTTGTCTGGTCACAGCAACAGCTTCCAAATGCAAAACCACACACCTGTAATCAACCCCAGACCTTTTAACTATTTAATTGATTACAGGTTAACGAGGGAGACGCCTTCAGAGTTAATTGCAGCCCTTAGAGTCCCTTGTCCAATTACTTTTGGTCCCTTGAAAAAGAGGAGGCTATGCATTACAGAGCTATGATTCCTAAACCCTTTCTCCGATTTGGATGTGAAAACTCTCATATTGCAGCTGGGAGTGTGCACTTTCAGCCCATATTATATATATATATATATATATATATATATATAATTGTATTTCTGAACATGTTTTTGTAAACCGCTAAAATAACAAAACTTGTGTCACTGTCCAAATATTTCTGCACCTAACTGTAAGTAACTGGAAATTTCCTGTTTTTTTCCTTGGTTTATAGGCCCTGCTATGTATAAATGTGGGATCAATTTCTGATCATACGTATTTGTATTGTATTAAAAGACATATGGCTATATGACGTTTCAGCACTCTGCACTTGGAGGTGGCATCAAGGTTGTCACTGTGAGTGGTAGGGGCTTTGAGGGCTAGCTGCCGAGGAGTGGGGGCACTCAAAACAGTAAGGTGATCTCACCTCCGCTGACAGGCAGGGGCGATTTTAGGGAATTCTAGGTCCTTTTCCCTAAATTGTCTATTATCCGTCAAGCCATTACTATCTGGATTGCACTATACTGTATACACTTATTGCCCACCGCCCAACCCAATACCTCACTGTGGGTTTCTTCGCACTTACTGGACATCTGTTACTATATTATATGGGTATTTCCCTATATGATTTTAAGCAAATATAAATTGTTATGAATAAAAATTATTTATTTATTTTATTTTATTTTTTTTAAGAGGTTTTCTTTTTGGTTCCGCATACTTTATCCTCTAAATGTTAAGATGTTTGGGGGGGTTTTAGTAATGAGAGATGACACAGGTAAAAAGTATTGAACTTGTTTACTGAAATTGATTTAATAGTTTGTACAAAAGCCTTTATTGGTGATGACCGCTTCAAGATACCATACAGGCGGTGAAACTAGTTACATGCATTGCTCAGTTGTGATTTGGTCCATTCTTTCAGACAAACACACTTCAAATACTGAAGGTCCTGTGGGCTCCTATGAACTTTGATCTTTAGTTCCTTCCGTAAATGTTCTATTGGATTCAGGTCAGGTGACTGCCTGGGCTATTCTAGCAGCTTTATTTTCTTTCTGTGAAACGAATTGACAGTGTCCTTGGATGTGTTTGGGATCATTGTCTTGCTGAAATGTCCACCCTCATTTCATCTACATCATCCTGATAGATGGCAGCAGATTTTAATCAAGAATGTCTCAGGACATTTATGCATTCATCAAAGTATGAATAGAGAAATGTACCGAGATTCTTGATAAACATGAAGTTTCCCAGTGTCATATGCTGAAGAACACCCCCACACCACTGGCAAACATACTGCCGATGCAGCTTCACGGGATCCTGAGCAGGACCTTTAAAGGAGTTGTCAGAAATAATACATTTATTTTAAAAAAAAAATTGTCTGGCAAATAGATATAGGGGGTTAAATTTAGTAAAAATTTAAATTATTCACACCTGTTGTCCCCCTCCTGGATCTATGCCGTCATGTGCAATTTGATTGTGGGAGGATGGAACACTGGTCCCTGGGACAGGAGATCCGGAATCTCCGGAAGGACCCACGGGTCGGTAAGGGACATCTGAACTAGCCAGAAAATCCATGGTCTCTTTGGCCAGAAAGGAGCAATTAGAATGACTCTCGCTTTGTCGTCCCTGATTTTCTTCCGGACAGATGGTAGAACTAACGGGGGAAAAGCATACGCTAGGGTGAAATCTCACTTGGTCGACAGGGCGTCTACTACGTATGGGCGCTCCCTAGGGTTCAGAGAACAAAACTGTGGAACCTTCTTGTTCTGCTTGGTGGCAAAAACGTCTATCACCGGGGTTCCCCACCTGTCTGTTATGAGGTCGAAGACTGACTGTTTGAGCACCCACTCCCCCTGCCTCAGTTGAGTGCGGCTCAGGAAGTCCGCCGTGTGGTTGTCTTTCCCTCTGATGTGGACGTCTGACAGGGACAGTAAGTGAGATTCTGCTAGTAACAGGATCCTGTCGGCTATAGTCATAAGGGACCTGGATCTCGTGCCCCCCCCTTGATGGTTCAAATAAGCCACTGTCACCTGATTGTCTGACAAAACCCGTGTATGGTGCCCAGTCAGTGAAGGGAAAAGACACAGAATTGCACGTTCCACAGCTAGCAGTTCTCTGATATTGGAGGAAGAAGCTGCCTCCTCGAGAGACCAGAGACCCTAAACCGGATGGTCCTGCAGGTAAGTCCCCCCATCCTGAGACACTGGCATCCATGGTTACGATTCTGAACACAGGGACAGACCACGGAACCCCTCGTTAGGTTCCTCTGGTCAAGCCACCAGTGAAGGGAGCTGACGGAGTCTGAGCGCAGTGTTATTTGCCTGTTCAACCTGTCTCCCAGAATCGCCTGATGTCTTAAAATGTCCTACTGGAGGGTCCTGGTATAGCCCTTGGCCCACAGGACTGCCGGGATAGTGGATGTCAGAAAGCCCAGGAGAGAGACAGCCATCCTTAGAGACATGCACGGAACTGTCACTGCTTGCTGCACCAGATTGAAAATCTTCTCCACCTTGGATGGTGGAAGACGACACTCTTGTAGGAGAGAGTCCAAGGTAAGTCCCAAAAAAACCTGCATCGTGTCCGGCTGTAATCTTGACTTTTTCATGTTCAAGATCCAGCCCAGATGTTCCAATTTGGAGTAGACTTTCTGAAGGACAGCAGTACAATGGCTTGCTGACCTTCCCACCACAAGGAAGAAGTCGAGATACGGGACAATCAAGACCTTGTCTTCCCGTAGGTGAGCTCTGATTTCTAGTATGAGCTTTGTGAAGATCCTCAGCGCAATTGCCAGGCCGAAGGGCAAAGCTCTGTACTGCAAGTATCTTATCTTTCCATCTACTGGAACTGCCACCCTGAGATATTTTCGGAAATGAGGATCTATGGGGACGTGATAATACGTGTCCTTGAGATCCAAGACAGTCATATGACAACCCGGGAATAGAGATTTTATTGTGGACTTCATTGATTCCATCTTGAAGGGCAAGACCTGCAGATGGCTGTTCAGTCCTTTTAAGTTTACAATGACGTGAAAGGTACCGTCTGGTTTCTGTACCAATAAAAAAAAGGAGGGGAATAAAACCCTTCTCCTTCCTCCGCTACCGGGACTTCCGTCAGCACTGCTTTGTGCAACAGATCTTTCACTTCCATCTCTAAAGCTTGTTGTGCGCCAGGAGAAGATTTTGGGGATGTCAGGAGAAATCGTCGGGGAGGAAGACTACGGAATGGTAACATCAGACCTGATTGGATGATACTGATGATCCACGGATTTGATGAAATCCTTTCCCAGGCTGGAAGAAAGCAGGTTAATCTCCCCCCAACCTGGGGAAGGGAGTCAATGAGAAGACTTCTTGGCCTGGGAGGGGCCTTAAACATGAAGCCCTTATCCTTTTTCCGATCTGACCACGTATTCCTACTCCTGGGTGAGATCTTACGGCTGCAGTTTCTTTAACTAAACGACCGCTTGAAGGAGGGAAAAGACGGAGCCGGAAAGTTCTTTTCCTTGTCTCCTGCCTTCTCAAGATCATCATCCAGAACTGATCCAAATAGGAACTCGCCCTGACAGGGAATGGAACAAAGCTTAGATGTAACTTTTAGATCCCCTGGGCAACATTTTAACCACAAGGCCCGACACACTGCATTAGAAAGGGCTGATGTTTTGGCCGCCAACCTTGTGGAATCCGCAGAAGCATCGGAGAGGAATGCTGCTGCCCCTTGCATCATGGGTAGAGCACTAAGAATATCTTCCAGTGGAACCTTCTTCCTCAGCTTGTCTTCCAAATTGGACAATCACACCACTAGAGATCTTGTCGTGCATGTAGCAGCAATAGCAGGACGGAGAGCACCCGCCGAGGACTCCTAAGCATTTTTAAGGAAGACATCCGCCTTCCTGTCCATAGGGTCCTTCAATGATCCCATGTCTTCAAAGGGAATAGAATATTTCTTGGAAGCCTTTGTCACTGCCACATCCAACTTGGGAGCCCTATGCCAGTGGGAACAGGCTGCCTCCTGAAAGGGATACTTCCGCTTAAAGCCGCCGGGAAGAGAACCTCTCATTTGTTTTTTTACATTCTCTGGATATTAACGCCTGTGTCGCGGGCGGAGGAGGGGACGCCGCGCTCTCCCACTGCTCGGGTCTGGCTGCCGCGGCCTGCTGCTGCTCGGTGGCTCGAGCGATGGGCCGGATCCCGGGAACTCTAGCGGCGCTCCTCGCCCGTGAGTGAAAGGGGATTTGGGTGTGGGGATTGGTTATTGTCCGTGACGCCACCCACGGTTGTGGTGATTTGTTGACACCACCGCTGCTCTGTATGGGGATCCCGGGAAGGATGGTATGGAGCAGCCAGTTGTTGTGTTGCCCCTCCGTGGGTAGGGGTTGGTGATCCCGGGGCCCAGTGATTAGGTGGGTGATGCAGGGCTTGGTGGGGTGCAGGGACGCGGGGGCAGCACTGTGCCTTGCGGCACTGTGGTACTCACTCAGCCTGAGATGTTGACACAGTTTTCGGTAAAACACACGGCTGGAAAGACGGTTCCCACGGATGGCTGCACTTGCTTTCCCCAGTAGGTGACGGTGACGGTCCCTTTTCCTGCACCTAATGTTTCTGTGTTGGTAGCGATGGGTTCCCACCGGTTACCCACTCCTCTGCTTCAATCTGGGCCGAAGGAGCCCCTCTCTTTGCCCGCAGGCGCTGGCCCTGAGAAACTAGTGCCCTGGCGGTGGCGGTGTCTCTCCGTTACAGTTGGACTGTTGCCTTCAATCGGGACTTGGTTGTTTGGAGACAGACGTCCCCTTCACTGACAAATTTGGCAAATTATGGCGACTCCTAGCCTTGCTGGGATCCGAAAGGCCCCTGCCCTGGTGCTGACTGTTCTTCGTATACTGCTCCAGACCGCCGGGCCACTACCCGTCCGCGGTCCTTCCAGCAACCTCCGAGCAGTCACCCCTGCGGACTATCACCGCCGTCTGCTGACCTTGCTGGCACTGTCCGGGGCACACACCCGGACCAACTTCAGGCTTTACTACTGTCACTTCAGCTTTTCTCTTTAGCTTTACTACTACTTCCTTCCACTTCACTTCACTTTCCTCCCTCCACTGTTTACTCTTCACTCTCCTAAACTGTTCTGCCTGGTTCCTCCCACCTCCAGGGCTGTGAACTCCTCGGTGGGCAGAGCCAACCACCTGGCCCACCCCCTGGTGTGAACATCAGCCCCTGGAGGAAGGCAACAAGGATTTTGGTAGCTTGGGTGTTCCTAACTGGGGTGTAGGGTGTGGTGGTGTGATGACCTGTGACCCCTGGCTTGCCCAGGGCGTCAGATTCCCCCTTAGCAAAATGCAGACCGTCCGCGGGCTGCCCGTCCAACACCGGTTTTATTTTCTGAAAAATATGTAAAAAAAAAGGTAAACGGTAACATTACAACTCACGACAACATCCCACATCGGGAGGCACATTTCTTAAACGTTGCTAACGGTTTACGGCTACGGTCTCCGCTCTCTCCCACCCAAGTAACCTGGCCCTGATGCTGCCCCTAAAGCCCAGGCAGCACCCCTTGACCCCAGTCCTGCACCAAGTTACCCGAGCGGGATCTGTCCTTCCCCTCCAAAGGGTAGCCACCGGTTCCTGTGGTGGCTGGGCCCCAGCCTGCTCTGCTGAGGGCCCTCCCTCCAACCTGCCTCTCCGGAGGCGGCAATTGCGTAAACGGTAACGGTAAAACAACTTATTTATATGCCACTAACGTTTGTGGTTGCCCTGCAAGTTCACGGGCTTGTCCATGAGCAGTTCCTCATGCAAAACTTGTTAAACGGTCCCCACGGGGACAACGGTGCCGGCAACAGCCGGTTTCCTCAATCACGGTAGAATCAGGTTACTCCATCAGTTGATTACTTCATTTTCAATTTTTAACTTTCAAACTCAAACACACAGGTGGTCCCTACGGGGACGGCTGCAGCGGGCATCCGCTGCCCTTACTCTGAGTCCTCAACATCACCTGAGGGAGGGGGCGCGGCGCTCACTCGGGACTCCTGGCTGCCCCTTAGTTTAGCGTCCAGCGCAAACCACCCCCTCTCCCCACAGTGCCGGGTGTACTGCACAATGTCGCCCGGCATTAGGTTACGGCCGGGATGCTCTTCAGGCAGGTGGGCATTCACATCCCGCCGGGCTACAAACACTTCGGCCTCCAGGCCCGGTTCATATATAAACCCAAAGCCCCGGCGGACATCAAACCGCCTCACCTGCCCTTCGTACAGCGGGCCCCGGACCCGGAACGTTGCTTGACGGAGGCTCTCTTTCTCTCTAATTGCTCGGGCCACCAGCTCCGCCTTCTTCCTCTCTCTCTCACCGATCTCCAGGCCCAGCGGTACCGGCTCCCTGTCCCAATACGGCGCTGCTGCGAGCTCCGGCGCACGGGTCGGGCCCCGCGGGACATTCTGAACGTTGCCCACTGTCAGGGATCTGGGCGGCAAGTCCCGCGGTGTCTTGGCCTTGGGCGCCACCTTGCAGCGACAACCCGGCGCTACCTCAGCCGAGGTGTGGGGGAGGGGCACAGGAGCTTTCCGCAGCTGGGCCTCCGGCTCGGAACGGTTCATCAGCTCCGGCTCGGGGACTTTCTCTGGAGACGCCTCCGGTGCGGTTTTCGGAGCCTTCCAGGGCAACACCTCCAGCCAACTACGGGCTCCGGCTACAGGTCGGCCCGCCTGGGCGGGGATGCTGGGTATTGCTACCGGTTGCGGTGGTAGCGGGCCTAGTGGCGGGGTCACGGCTTCCGAGACGGGTGGCGAGGGAGGCAGCGGGGGGAGAGGGCTTGGACCGGGTCCCGCAGCCGCGATGACCGGCCCTTCAAGGGCATCGGGGCGTGGGTCACTCGCCCTCCCTTCCTCCGCCTCGCGTCTCCGCACGGCTGCTATAACGTCCGCCATGTCGGTCTCCCACTCCTCCATGAGGAGCTGCATCCTGACCTGCAGCCGTTGGTAGAGCTGCGCGGTCCGGATCTCCACTCACGCCGCGGTTCCAGGCGCGGGGGCTACGGTGTCGCGGGACGGCATCCACATGCTGCTGGCGGCTTTTCCCAGGAACAAGATGTCTGCAGAGTCCTGGCGTCCCTGCTTTTATAGCTGCGCTCACATGCAGCCAGCCGCCATCGCGTCCCCCTTAGCTTCTTTCCGGCCCCTCTTCTATTGGGGCGGGGTTTTGGCCTTCGCGCCTCTGCTACTCGAGAAGACGCTCGAGCGGGAACTTTTCGCGCCAAAGATGGCGACTTCCGAAATTTTTCAGCCGGATACCTCCGGCGGTCACAAGGCGCACCTCTACCCAACGGCAGAGCGGTAAGATCCTTTTCGTGACGCCAAGTTGTCGCGGGCGGAGGAGGGGACGCCGCGCTCTCCCACTGCTCGGGTCCGGCTGCCGCGGCTGCTGCGGCCTGCTGCTGCTCGGTGGCTCGAGCGATGGGGCTGATCCCGGGGACTCTAGCGGCGCTCCTCGCCCGTGAGTGAAAGGGGATTTGGGTGTGGGGATTGGTTATTGTCCGTGACGCCACCCACGGTTGTGGTGATTTGTTGACACCACCGCTGCTCTGTATGGGGATCCCGGAAGGATGGTATGGAGCAGCCAGTTGTTGTGTTGCCCCTCCGTGGGTAGGGGTTGGTGATCCCGGGGCCCAGTGATTAGGTGGGTGATGCAGGGCTTGGTGGGATTGCAGGGACGCAGGGGCAGCGCTGTGCCTTGCGGCACTGTGGTACTCACTCAGCCTGAGACGTTGACACAGTTTTCGGTAAAACACACGGCTGGAAAGACGGTTCCCACGGACGGCTGCACTTGCTTTCCCCAGTAGGTGACGGTGACGGTCCCTTTTCCTGCACCTAATGTTTCTGTGTTGGTAGCGATGGGTTCCCACCGGTTACCCACTCCTCGGCTTCAATCTGGGCCGAAGGAGCCCCTCTCTTTGCCCGCAGGCGCTGGCCCTGAGAAACTAGTGCCCTGGCGGTGGCGGTGTCTCTCCGTTACGGTTGGACTGTTGCCTTCAATCGGGACTTGGTTGTTTGGAGACAGACGTCCCCTTCACTGACGGATTTGGCAAATTATGGCGACTCCTAGCCTTGCTGGGATCCGAAAGGCCCCTGCCCTGGTGCTGACTGTTCTTCGTATACTGCTCCAGACCGCCGGGCCACTACCCGTCCGCGGTCCTTCCAGCAACCTCCGAGCAGTCACCCCTGCGGACTATCACCGCCGTCTGCTGACCTTGCTGGCACTGTCCGGGGCACACACCCGGAGCAACTTCAGGCTTTACTACTGTCACTTCAGCTTCTCTCTTTAGCTTTACTACTACTTCCTTCCACTTCACTTCACTTTCCTCCCTCCACTGTTTACTCTTCACTCTCCTAAACTGTTCTACCTGGTTCCTCCCGCCTCCAGGGCTGTGAACTCCTCGGTGGGCGGAGCCAACCGCCTGGCCCACCCCCTGGTGTGAACATCAGCCCCTGGAGGAAGGCAACAAGGATTTTGGTAGCTTGGGTGTTCCTAACTGGGGTGTAGGGTGTGGTGGTGTGATGACCTGTGACCCCTGGCTTGCCCAGGGCGTCACACCTGCACCCTGTCCACCACCGGGAAAGCCCTACGCTTCTTTGGCTCTAGACATTTAAACATTACATCCTGGACCGAACGCTGCAGTTTAAAGGTCCATGTCTGGGCCAGCCCCCAGTTACAGAGTTACATTCCCTGTTATTTGACTTGGAAGTACACTTCCTCGGCCTCTTCACCTAGTCAGAATAAGGATGGGGGGGTGGGGGAGGGGAGACACAAAACAGGAAAAATGCTAACTATTAGGTGCACATACCCGAAGATCACACACCCAACAAAGAAGATGAAGGGGCGGTACCGGGTCGGGGGAGGGAGCTTTAACATCCAAAGACTTCCCCCTGGAGGCTTCGGCCAGTTTCACACATCCTTCTTTTTGCCGGTTTCGCGGATCCGGCGCGCTCCCGTACAGTGAATACAGTACAATGACAGCGCAACAAGCGACGGTCACGTGCTGTCATGTGACCGGCGCATGTGACCGGGAAGTTACAGCGCTGTCATTGTACTGTATTCACTGTACGGGAGTGCGCCGGATCCGCGAAACCGGCAAAAAGAAGGATGTGTGAAACTGGCCTTCCTTTCCATCTGACTTGACACGGGTCTGTTTACTGGACCGGGTTCCCAGTTTACTGGAAAGACTCTCGTCGGATCCAGAACCGCTACTGCGGCACTGAGACTGTTTATCCGCTTTTTTGATGGCAGAGGGAGATGAGGACTCCCGCACCGAGCGCTGTCCCTCATCCTGGTCCACTTCTTTACTCATCCTGCTGGAGGGGAAGACTGGAGCAATGCCACTGTCTAGAGCCTCGCGTCTCTTATAACTGAACGCGGCGCTCACAGCCCCCTCCAGCACCTCCTGACCCACTTCCGGGTCCGACGTTACCGATGGCATCAGCAAGGTGTGCCGCGCACACGCAAACCGAACGTACGGCGCCACACACAAGATACGCGCGTTCATACAGCAACCGGCAAGATGCACTGCCCAAGCTGCCGCACCTCACCAGCCGCCGGGACGCCAGGTAGTGATCATCCCCTAGAATAGGGGCTGCAGCCTGCACCCACTCATGTTTACAATCCCTGTGGGTCCGCCATGGCGCTTCCAGGAACCGAGCTCATCAAAGCAGGACCCATGCCGCTACCATGACCGACCGCCGAGACTGGGTAAGAAAAATCTTGAAACGCTAAGGCCCTCCAGGGCCAATCCTGAGGTTCCCTTCAAGGACAGGAAACCAACTGAGGCGGGGACAGCACCACTCTTTTTATCCTGTGGGTTTCCTGTCCTTGATGGGCGGATCCCCTCTCGTGTTGCCGTCAAAGGGTGAGGGAAAAAATAAGACCTAGCCGTGGTCAATAATGACTTGTCTGTGCAGTGGTAAAAAAGTTAAAGACACTGCAGGACACTGCATTATAGACAGCGGACACCTCCAAAAGGACAGAAGAAAGATAGAAGACCCCACAATCATACTCACCAGACGCCGACCGAGTGCAGGGGAGCGCATCAAGGTGCTGCGGCGGAACACACACACACACACATCAGATCACATACACACGCACACACACTACAGATCGCATCCACACACTCACCACATCCAGCGATATTGCTTGCTTCTCGGCAGCGCAAGGACCTGCGACGCTGTGCAGTGAGCTTCCTGGACCTGCAGGATGATCACATGGCCGGAAGCATGTGGTATCTCAGGTTGTTGTGAGTGTGTGCGAGCGATTGTACCGGTATGTGCTATTTTGTGAGTGTATGCGATCGGATGTGTGACTGTGTTCTGATGTGTGAGTGTCAGCCAGACGCAGGGGAGCCCAGCTACTGGGAGATCAAAAAGAGGAATGATGTGGAATATGATGTGGAATATGATGTGGAATATGATGTGGAATATGATGTGGAATATGATGTGGAATATGATGTGGAATATGATGTGGAATATGATGTGGAATATGATGTGGAATATGATGTGGAATATGATGTGGAATATGATGTATGTCTGTGTGAGATCTGATGATGTATGCGAGTGTCAGCCAGATATAGGGGAGCACAGCTGCTGTGAGATCACAGGGAGCAATGAAGTGGAATCTGATGTGTGTGTGTGTCAGTATGAGTGTGTGTGAGTGTGATGTGATCTATGCAAGTGTCAGCCAGATAAAGGGGAGGACGGCTGCTGGGAGATAACAGGGAGATCTAGAAACCACACAGATGCCCAGGGCTGGTAAGATGATTCTGGGAAGGGTGTCTACTTTTTGTGGGGGGTAAACTTACCCCAATCATGTCTCCTCGAGAATAAGACACCCCCTGAAAATAAGACCTAGTGCTTTTTTCAGGGCAAAAAAATATAAGACAGTGTCTTATTTTCGAGGAAACAGGGTATGTTGTTTCTTCTGAAGATGTCTTGTTTTGTTATTTTTTGTCTTCTGCAAACAGGTGTAGATTCATTGATCTTTGGATCAAGACAATATGGTGATTTGACATGTGCTGTTATGTTGATGTGATTTGATACGGGACATTAAGGGGGAGGCAATATTTTTGTGATTGGTGACATACCAATTATGTATACTATTTAAACCTGTGTATTTTCCACATGTTGTACACTTCATCAGATCTGCTCTTCTGTGTGGGGACAAATATAAGGAAATAAAAAAAATACTTCTTGCAAATTTCCGACCTCTCTAGTGGTCCCTGCTAGACCTTAGTTACCCCTCTGTACCATTGATGTCATGTACAACCATGTGACCATCGCAGCCTAAGGTCAGCGATTGGCTGCAGGTATTACATGGTCGTGTGTGATGTCATCATTGCCAACCACGGTGGCTCAGTGGTTAGCACTGCAGTCTTGCAGCGCTGGGGTTCTGGGTTCGAATCCCACCAAGGACAACATCTGCGAGGAGTTTGTATGTTCTCCCCGTGTTTGCGTGGGTTTCCTCCAGGTTCTCCGGTTTCCTCCCACACTCCAAAAACATACAGATAGGAAATTTAGATTGTGAGCCCCAATGGGGACAGTGTTCCTGATGTATGTAAAGCACTGCGGAATATGTCAGCGCTATATAAAAATAAAGATTTTATTTTTATTGCAGATGAAGTAACCCGAGGATAGTGGCTAGCAGTGCAAAGTATAAAAACCATTTAATATTTGAAAGAAAACCCGGAGGAAAGTGGGGGGGGGGGAGGTTTAGCTTTATTTACAAACCATCTCCCCATTTCGGATGTGTAACCCGGCTGCTCCTACGGCGTCCCTTAGGCTGGTTTCACATCAGCGTTTTTTTGCCTTAAGGCAAAAAAACCCAAACTGCATGTTACTGGATCCATTTTTTGTGGAGTACAACGCATGCCACCGCAAGTGACCTGAACGTTTTTTAACTGGATCAGTCTACCGGATCCAGCATAAAAATGGACCGTTCACTTGCGTTAGGGTGCTGTTTTTTTGCTTAGTTTTGACTGATCCGTTTTTTCTATGTCACCTGCCATTTAGCTTTGCTACATGGCCGCTGACAGCAGACACCAGACACAGACAGAGCCATGTAGCAGAGGTGAATGGCCACTGACAGCAGACACAGACAGAGCCGCACGATCAGAATGAAGTCGGATGAACTTCACCCGACTTCATTGTCATCCCGCGGCTCTGTCTGTGTGGCATGGCCTGATTTTCGGTCACCGGTGAAGCTCTCATTGGTGACCGCAAATCCCCTGAGTGAACACAGTGAACCGCGCGATCAGCGGTGCCGTCACTGAGGTTATCCGCGGCCACAGCTGAAGTCCTCCCACTGAGATCTGTGATCGAGGGTAACCTGAGTGATGTCATTGCTGATAGGGCGACTCACTTCAGTCGCTGCGAGGAGCTCACAGAGTGGTCGTGGTCTGTGACCGCTCTCTGTCAGCTTCCGATGTAGCAGAGCAGAAAGCGTCGTGGGACCACTGTGGATTACGTCGGACATGGAGGGGTATTTGGGGACTTTATTAAAATGGTGAACGAGGTTGCTGTTTTTTGTCTTATTACAAATAAAGGATTTTTCGGGTGTATGTGTTTATTTACTGTAACTTACAGGTTAATCATGGAAGGTATCTCGGGGAGAAATCTGCCATGATTAACCTAGGACTTAGTGGCAGCTATGGGCTGCTGCAATTAACTCCATATTACCTCGATTGCCACCACACCAGGGCAATTCGGGACGAGCCGGGTACAGTCCCGGGACTGTCGCATCTCATGGATGCGGCTATTCCGGGCGGCTGCAGGCTGATATTTTTAGGGTAGGGTGGGGTCCCCATAACGTGGAGCTCCCCATCCTGAGAATACCAGCCGTCAGCCGTGTGGCTTTACCCTGGCTGGTATCAAAATTGGGGGGGAACCGCATGCCGTTTTTTTAAAATTAATTATTTTACTCATGATATAGACCTGCCCACCGGCAGCTGTGATTGGTTGCAGTGAGACAGCTGTCACTCATCGTGGGGGCGTGTCTGACTGCAACCAATGATAGGCGCTGGTGGGCGGGGAAAGCTGGGAATACGAGATTAAATAATGAGCAGCCGGCTTTTTCAAAAGAGGAGAAGCCGCCACAGTGTAAACGCCGTGCAGATCCGCGCCGCTGACCGGGGATCGGTGAGTATGAGGGGTGGGAGGGAGAGACCGACATGGACAGAGAGAGATAGAGACAGAGAGAGAGACAGAGAGAGAGAGAGACCCACCGACCGACAGAGAGAGAATAGAGACCGAGAGGGAGAGACCGACTGACAGAGAGAGACCGACATTGTTAGCTTGCTATAGATAGATAGATAAAGATAGATGGATATTGATAGATATATTGTGAAATATAAATCTAGATATATAGAGATAATATATATTATATAAATGTGTGTATGTATATGTGTATATATCTATTTAGAAATATATATTTCTTAATAAATATATAAATAGATATTATATATTATACAATTTAATTGAAAATAAAGATTTTGAAGATTTTAAAAGATAACTATGTGTTTCAGACCATGTTTATTCCGGCAAAAAGGAACCATCCAGCCGCATACAACCGCAAGTGTTAAAACCGGAACCGGCACCCACTGAAATACATAGCAGCTACTGCTGCAATGTACGGTATCAGGTGAGCTGCAGTTTTTGGACGGAGGCAAAAAACACTACATGTTGCGTTTTTGCAACATGGTAAAAAACTGCAAATCACTGGATCCTGACAACGCATGTTGCCGCAAGTCCATTGACATTGCATTGAGCTGACAACGGATCCGGCAACACGCGTTTTGCGTTTTTCTGTCGTCACCTGCGTTTGCGTGCGTTATAGTAAGGATGCAGCGACTTGCAGTTTTTTAACTTTTTTCAAAAACGTTACTTGTAGCGTTTTTGAGCTGCGTCCAAATACTGCAAATTGTTGGATCCTGACTATACTGCACGCAAACGTATGTGAATGCTGGCATGCTGATAGACAAGATCCTGCTTGCTCTACTGAGCATGCCCAGAAACCAGCCTGGTGTGATCAGTCTCTCTCTCCCCCTCCCTCTCTCCCCATCCTGAGTGCTGCGGAGGCTCGTAACCAAGGTAAACATCGGGTAACTTGCTTGGATACCCGATGTTTACCTTGGTTACGTGTGCAGGGAGCCCGGCTCCTAGCAGCTGCAGACGCTCGTAACCAAGGTAAATATCGGGTATCCAAGCAAGTTACCCGATGTTTACCTTGGTTACGAGCCTCCGCAGCTGTCAGATGCTGGCTCCCAGTCTCACATTCAGTTCCCCTCACTCCCGATCACATGACTCCAATGCCCGCCCATAAACTTCAAGTGACAGGATCCTGCAAAATAACACATGCGTTTGCATGCGTTTTTCTGTGCAAAAACAGGATCCGCTTTTGCAGCAAAAAAGTTCATGACGCATGCTAAAAAAACGTAGTGTGAAAGCAGCCTAAGGGTAAGTTCACACAGTGCGTTTTTCGGGTGCGATTTTGCTCAGAAAACTGCATGATTTTGCTTCCCCAGCAAAGTCTATGAGTTTTCATTTTTGCTTTCTGCACACAGCTGTTTTTTTTAGCTGCGTTTTTGTGGGCACCACAAAAACGCAGCATGTCAATTATTTTTGCGTTTTTCACTGCGTTTTCCACCCATTGAGTGCAATGGGATGTTCAAAAACGCAATGAAAAACGCAAATTGCAAATATAGCTGCTTTTAGTGCGTTTCTATGACTAAAAATGCAGCTATAAACGCAAGGGGTGGGTAGTAAAGTGACATGTACAGGAAGAGGATTCCTTTTCTCAGTAAACACAGAAGCGCAAGTCCTCCCGGTACCGCCACCGCTGCTTCCATTTCCCGCCCGGTGCCATGTCCGCTCCCGTGCAGGAGGTGGAAGCGGCTGCTAAATCAAAAGTGAACAGTCTGCAGACTCCCGGTGCCATGTCCGCTCCCAGCTCCTCTTCCCGGTACCGCCACGCCCGCTCTGGCTGTGTGCCGGCTCCCAGGCACGTACAATAGCAGCAGGACCTGGCGCCGATCACCTGATGCGGTCACCTGACGCATCAGCTGATCGTAAGTCTCGCGGTGACGCCAAATTTTACCGCCCGGCCGGCCATCAGCTGATGCCGTCAGGAGACTTCATCACTGATTACCGGCAGCTCCTGCAGCGGTCACCCGGGAGTCAGGACGGACGTGTGTAGTTGGGGAGTTTTTTTTGCACTGCTGCATCAGCCTAGACTGTACAGCGAGCGAGCGCCGAGTGACTGATTCCCCGGCCCTTGCAGTTCGTTCATGACAGCTGCAGACAAGCCGGGGTGATCTCCGGAGTTCAGGTGAGAGCACCGGAGATTAGCCCGGTCTGTCTGCAGCTGTCATGAACTGAACCGCAAGTGCTGGGGAACCAGTCACTCGGCGCTCACTGTAAAGTCCAGGCTGCACGCCGGAGCTCAGGTGAGAGCTCCAGAGTGCAGTGCAGGTACCTGAGTGCAGTGCAGGTACCTGAATCCAGGCCTAGCTTTACTGGAGATTCCTCCGGTAGCCAGTCCAACGCTGCACAGAAGTGTGTCTGGGTTTTTTTGTACTGATGCATCAGCTGATTGTATAAAATCCGTTTATACAATCAGCTGCTGTGTGATGTGATTCAGGCCTTGAACCTGACACATCATCTGATCGCTTTGCCTTCCAGCAAACCGATCAGATGATATTGGATCTGGATTGGACGGCGCGGGACCCTTGACCCAGGATTACTGCGGAGGGGGGTGCTTTATTTCAATAAAGATGGAGTCACTAATTGTGTTGCGTTTTATTTCTAATAAAAATATTTTTCTGTGTGTTGTGTTTTTTTTTTTATCTTTACTAGAAATTCATGGTGGTCATGTCTAATATTGGCATGACACCATGAATTTCGGGCTTAGGGCTAGCTGATAATACACAGCTAGCCCTAACCCCATTATTACCCAGCGAGCCACCCAGCATCAGGGCAGCTGGAAGAGTTGGATACAGCACCAGAAGATGCCGCGTTTTTTTGCGTTTGTTTCGTCAAAAAACGCACAAAAATGCAGAATCAAAAAAACGCAGTGTGTGAACTTAGCCTAAGTAAACTGAACTATTAACTCCCCAATATTCCCAGCAGCAGGTGATCCAGTCCGGTCCCCAACAGACAGCCGATGGAAGGAGGAACTATGGCCACCGGGACACCAGATTCAAGTTAGTCTGCAGTTAGACTTTAGCTATTAGATATTCATTCATCTATGGTGCACCAAATGTTTTAAAACCAACTGATCATACATAATTTTTATTTTGATCAAGGTACCTGGTGCACAAGTGCTCAAAATGAATCTCTCAAGGTTCTGCATGAATTTGAAATTCTGAGCTGTATAATGCTAAACACGCATAATCAAGCGTACTCAATCGTCCATACGTTTAATTTGAAAAGAGGTGCCCTGGACCACAAGTACTCAAAATGAACATCTCAATGTCCTGAATAATATTTGCAAAAAAAATAATCAACTATGTGTAGTTCAGAAGTTATTCACATAAATTGCTTATATATGTTAACGGAAACTTGGAAGAGTTTCACCAGTAAGGGCGGCGTCACACGCTACGATATATCGGGCGATATGTCGTCGGGGTCACGGATTCCGTGACGCACATTCAGCATTGTTTGAGATATCGTAGAGTGTGACAGCTACGATCGACTGTGAACGAGCAAAAATACTCATCTTATCGTTGCTTGTTGACACGTCGTTCATTTTCATAAAGTTGTTCCTCCTTCTGCGCGCCGGTTGTTCATTGTTCCCGAGTCAGCGCACATCGCTCCGTGTGACACCCTTGGAACGACGAACACAGCTTACCTGCGTCCCGCCGGCAATGCGGAAGTAAGGAGGTGGGCGGGAAGTTACGTCCCGCTCATCTCCGCCCCTCCGCTTCTATTGGGCGGCCGCTGTATGACGTCGCTGTGACGCCGAACGTCCCTCCCCTTTCAGGAAGAGAATGTTCGCCGCCCACAGCGAGGTCGTTCGGGAGGTAAGTACGTGTGATGGGGTTACCGACTTTGTGCGCCACAGGCAACAAATTGCCCGTGACGCACAAACGATAGGGGCGGGTACGATCGCTCATGCGATCGCACAATAGATCATCTGGTGTAACACCGCTAAAACTTGCTAGATCTATCATGAAAATGTACTTCATGGCCATAATGTCGTGAAGTTCATACAGTAACACAATTTATTTACAGATTCCGTATGAACTTCAAATTCTGTTACTTAATTGTATACATGTATATTCATATATAGTTCATCAATCTTAATTTCATTACGAATCAACGTACCCTGAACCACAAGTAGTCAAATGAAACATGTTCACACCCTCAACATAATCTGAAATTAAAAATCATAACGATGCTTAAGTTGGTTTCTTATTTCTCAGTTTCTTATTCGGCAATTTAGTATTTTCATTTTTTTACATGTTTAACAACAAAAATAACACATGACATTAATAAAATACAATGCACTGAGGTGCCCTAATATAAATATGCTTAAAATCAGCTGCAAAAATTATAGCACTGGCAAAAAAATGTGCATCAAAGTGGGCACCGAAGTGTGTTAGTGAAAGGGTTAAATGGCTTTGGGCCACTGATCTAACACCATAAATGCATATCTAGTGATGCCCTTAATCAAATTCAAGTGACTCTAGCCTGGCCCAAAGGGGTTCTGGGCATCAGAACTGGCATCATATTGGGCAAAACCCAAGTTTCACAGATTTTAATAAGTAACTGGTGTTTTTGAGGGGTTAAATGGCTTTGGGCCACTGATATCTCACCATAAATGCAAACCTTTAGGATTCTCATTCACTTTGGTGCATCCAAATCCCCTTTATAATTTTGTACAAATCTGCACAAGTCAAAATCTTCACAATATCCCTCTCATTTAAGACAGACTTGAGTTACTTGTTTTTGATGCCAGTTCTGATGCCCAGAACTTGTTTGGGCCAGGCTGGAGTGATCTGAATTTGATGTGGGGCATCACTAGGTATGTAAATGTGGTGTGAGATCATTGTCCCAAAGCCATTTAACCCCCTCAAAAAAACCAGCTACTTATTTGAATCTGTGAAAATTGGGGTTTTGCCCAATATGATGCCAGTTTTGATGCCCAGAACCCCCTTGGGCCAGGCTGGAGTGATCTGATGTTGATGTGTGGCATCACTGGGTATGTAAATGTGGTGTGAGGTCAGTGGCCCAAAGCCATTTAACCCTTCAAAAACACCAGTTACGTATACAAACCTATGAAAACTGGGTTTTTGCCCACTTTGATGCCAGTTCTGATGCCCAGAACTTTTTTGGGCCAGGCTGGAGTGATCTGAATTTGATGTGTGGCATCACTAGGTATGTAAATGTGGTGTGAAATTAGTGGCCCAAAGCCATTTAACCCCTCAAAAACACCAGTTACTTATTCAAATCTGTGAAAACTTGGGTTTTGCCCAATATGATGCCAGTTCTGATGCCCAGAACCCCTTTGGGCCAGGCTGAAGTCACTTGAGTTTGATTAGGGGCATCACTAGATATGCATTTATGGTGTTAGATCAGTGGCCCAAAGCCATTTAACCCTTTCCGAATAAGAAACTGACAAATAAGAAACCAACTTCAGCATCGTTCTGATTTTTAATTTCAGATTATGTTGAGGGTGTGAACATGTTTCATTTGACTACTTGTGGTTCAAGGTACGTTGATTCGTAATGAAATTAAGATTGATGAACTATATATGAATATACATGTATACAATTAAGTAACAGAATTTGAAGTTCATACGGAATCTGTAAATAAATTGTGTTACTTCACGACATTATGGCCATGAAGTACATTTTCATGATAGATCTAGCAAGTTTTAGCGGCGTTACACGGGGTGATATATCGTGCGATCGCACCCGCCCCCGTCGTTTGTGCGCCACGGGCAATTTGTTGCCCGTGGAGCACAGTCGGTAACCCCCGTTACACGTACTTACCTCCCAAACGACCTCGCTGTGGGCGGCAAACATTCTCTTCCTGTCACACCGATGTCACACAGCGGCCGCCCAATAGAAGCGGAAGGCGGAGATGAGCGGGACGTAACATCCCGCCCACCTCCTTCCTTCCGCATTGCCGGCGGGACACAGGTAAGCTGTGTTCGTCGTTCCAGGGGTGTCACACGAAGCGATGTGTGCTGCCTCGGGAATGCCGAACTTTTTGCGCGCAGAAGGCGGAACGACTTTATGAAAATGAACGATGTGTCAACGAGCAACGATAAGATGAGTATTTTTGCTCGTTCACAGTCGATCGTAGCTGTCACACGCTACGATCTCTAACAATGCTGGATGTGCGTCACGGAATCCGTGACCCAGACAACATATCGCCCGATATATCGTAGCGTGTGACGCCGCCCTTACTGGTGAAACTCTTCCAAGTTTCCGTTAACATATATAAGCAATTTATGTGAATAACTTCTGAACTACACATAGAGTTGATTATTTTTTTTGCAAATATTATTCAGGACATTGAGATGTTCATTTTGCACTACTTGTGGTCCAGGGCACCTCTTTTGAAATTAAACGTATGGACGATTGAGTACGTTTGATTATGCGTGTATAGCATTATATAGCTCAGAATTTCAAATTCATACAGAACCTTGATTCATTTTGAGCACTTGTGCACCAGGTACCTTGATCAAAATAAAAATGATGTATGATCAGTTGGTTTTAAAACAGTTGGTGCACCATAGATGTATGAATATCTAATAGCTAAAGTCTAACTGCAGACTAACTTGAATCTGGTCACCGCGACCCCCCCTCACACAGGACGAAGCAGGCACTATGGCCGCCAGGACCCCCCTCACACAGGACGAAGCGGGCACTATGGCCGCCAGGACCCCCCTCACACAGGACGAAGCGGGCACTATGGCCGCCAGGACCCCCCTCACACAGGACGAAGCGGGCACTATGGCCGCCAGGACCCCCCTCACACAGGACGAAGCGGGCACTATGGCCGCCAGGACCCCCCTCACACAGGACGAAGCGGGCACTATGGCCGCCAGGACCCCCCTCACACAGGACGAAGCGGGCACTATGGCCGCCAGGACCCCCCTCACACAGGACGAAGCGGGCACTATGGCCGCCAGGACCCCCCTCACACAGGACGAAGCGGGCACTATGGCCGCCAGGACCCCCCTCACACAGGACGAAGCGGGCACTATGGCCGCCAGGACCCCCCTCACACAGGACGAAGCGGGCACTATGGACGCCGGGACCCCCCTCACACAGGTCGAAGCGGGCACTATGGACGCCGGGACCCCCCTCACACAGGTCGAAGCGGGCACTATGGACGCCGGGACCCCCCTCACACAGGACGAAGCGGGCACTATGGCCGCCAGGACCCCCCCTCACACAGGACGAAGCGGGCACTATGGCCGCCAGGACCCCCCTCACACAGGACGAAGCGGGCACTATGGACGCCAGGACCCCCCTCACACAGGACGAAGCGGGCACTATGGACGCCAGGACCCCCCTCACACAGGACGAAGCGGGCACTATGGACGCCAGGACCCCCCTCACACAGGACGAAGCGGGCACTATGGACGCCAGGACCCCCCCTCACACAGGACGAAGCGGGCACTATGGACGCCAGGACCCCCCTCACACAGGACGAAGCGGGCACTATGGACGCCAGGACCCCCCTCACACAGGACGAAGCGGGCACTATGGACGCCAGGACTCCCCTCACAGGGCATGAAGAAGACACTATGGCTGCCAGGACTGTCCGTACAGGGTATGAAGCAGGAACTATGGCCGCCCAGACCCGTCCTCACACAGCCCCGGAGGAAGAGAGAACTTCGGCCACCCGGACTCTCCTCAAACAGGAGGAAGCGGGAACTATGGCCGACCTGGACTCCACACAGTCAAGAAGTTGAACTATGGCCGGCCCGGACTCACCTCCTGCCAGCGCGATCCTTCTGCCACACTCCACAGGCACTTCCTGGACTCGGCATGTAACAAGCGTTGTGACTGGACGCCGTACGTCGCTGCTCCATGGGTGGAATGTAAGCTGCGCGGTGATTGGCCAATGATAGTCCGAGCCGGGAAGGTTTCATTGAATAGAAAGTGTCTTCCAATGTCAACTCATGACGTCATGAGTTCCGGGGGCGTGCGGGGACTCAGGGACTGTCTGCAAAGAACGGCAAGCGTTACCGAGCGAACATAAACACTGAGTGTAAAAGGAGCCGGGAGCCGGGGGCTGTAACCTCTTCACGACCAGAAGGGGATTTTTTTTTACCTTAATTCTTTCCTGTAAGCATTTGGGGACAGAAAATATAATTCTGCGGGGATGGCGCTCAGTGCACATACAGTATAATCCTGGATAGTCACCATGTACCTGTCCTCATTGTGTGATTGTCCAGGCGAAATAGTGACAATTGGAGATTGTGGTCATCAACTAAGGGATATAGTGTTTTTATATATATATATATATATATATATATATATATATATATATATATATACATACATACATATATATAAAAATATATATATATATATATATATATATATACACTAGAAGGTGGCCTGATTCTAACACATCGGGTATTCTAGAATTAATTGTGTAGTTACTGTATGATTTTTGTTATATATATATATATATATATATATATATATATATATATATATATATATATATATAGATGTCTGTAGTTGCCAGTGTTTGTGTAGGGCGCTGTAAATGTTCTGGGTGTGGGGGTGTGTGAGAGCGGTGTTGTATGTGTGTTGCGTTGTGTGTGTTGCGTTGTTTGTGGAGCGCTGTGTGTCTGCAGCATTGTGGTGCTGTGTGTGTTGCACAGTTCGTGTGGGTGTGGGGTGCGTGTGTGTGTTTTGGGGGGAGGTATGTTTTGTGCAATGTGTGTGTGTTGCGCGGTATGTGCGTATATTTGTGTGTGCCGCGGTGTTTGTGTGTTGTGTGTGTGCGGCGTTGTCTGTGTGTGGGTGTCTGTGTAGGGGGGTGTTTGTGGTTCCCAGTGTGTGTGTGGTGTGTTGTGCGGTGCGTGTGTGGCGGTGTGTGTGTGTTTTGGGGGGAGGTGTGCACCCCCCCTCGTGCCTCATCCCCCATGCTGCGCACCCCCTATCGTGCTCCTTCCCCCATGCTGCGCATCCCCCATCATGCGCCATCCCCCATGCTGCGCATCCCCCATCATGCTCCATCCCCCATGCTGCACACCTCCCATCGTGCTCCTTCCCCCATGCTGCGCATCCCCATCGTGCTCCATCCCCCATGCTGCGCACCCCCCATCGTGCTCCATCCCCATGCTGCACACCCCCATCGTGCTCCATCCCTCATGCTGCAAACCCCCCATCGTGCTCCATCCCCCATCGTGTTTCATCCCCCCATTCTAGGCACCCCCCATCGTGCTCCTTCCCCCATGCTGCACCCCCCATCGTGCTCCATCCCCCATGCTGCGAACCCCCATCGTACTCTATCCCCCATGCTGCGCACCCCCCATCGTGTTTCATCCCTTCACTCTGGGCACCCCCCATCGTGGTCCACCCCCCATGCTGCACCCCCCATCGTGCTCCATCCCCCATGCTGCACCCCCCATCGTACTCCATTCCCCATGCTGCACCCCCCATCGTACTCCATCCCCCATGCTGCGAACCCCTCGGAGAGGAGTATAATAGAAGGATTATAATAGGAGTATAATGGGAGGAGTTGTCCTGGGGGAAGGTGTACAGGTGCCCAACGTGTGCGGGGGGCGTGACCTAGCGGGCATAATGTGAGGGGGCGTGGCCTAGCGGGCATAGTGTGGGGGTGTGGCTGAGCGGGCATAGTGTGAGGGGGCGTGGCTTAGCGGGCATAGTGTGAGGGGGCGTGGCATAGCGGGCATAGTGTGGTGGGAGTGGCCTAGCGGGCATAGTGTGAGGGGGCGTGGCCTAGCGGGCATTGCGTGCGGGGGCATCGCATATGGGGGGCATGGCCTAGCGGGCATTGCGTGTGGGGGCGTGGCCTAGCGGGCATCGCGTGTGGGGGCGTGGCCTAGCGGGCATCACGTGCGGGGGCGTGGCCTAGCGGGCATAGTGTGCGAGGGGCGCGGCCTGGCCAAAGGGCCATTCCATTCGGGGGCGGGGCCAGGCCGAGCCGAGCGGCCAATCCATGGGGGGGCGGGGCTAGACCGAGCTCAGCGGCCAATCCGACGGTTGTCACTGTAAGGACACAATGTTACTGTAACGACACAATTTTGGAGCAAGACAGACAGACAGAATAAGGCAGTTATATATATATATATATAGATATATATATACAGCAGATAGTCTGTGTGTGGTGCCCATTGACTACAAAACCACAGTTTTTGCCCAACAGCTGCTAACCCCTGAAGGGGAACCTGTGACCAGATTTGGGGCCTATAAGCTGCAGCCACCAGTACTGGGCTCTTATATACAGCATTCTAACATGCTATATATAAGAGCCCAGGCCGCTGTGTTGAACGTACAAATCACTTTCCTAAACGGTCAGATGGATGCCTCCTTTTTCGGCCATCTTTGTCTTCCTTCTGAAGCCTGGGTGCATGACGAGTCATACATCATGCACACAGGCAGGCATTGAGGTCCTGTGCAGGTTCACCTGAGCAAGGCAGATCAAAGTATTGTAGTACGCATGTGCATGACATAGGACGCGTCATGCACCCAAGCTTTAGAAGGAGGACAAAGATGGCCAAAAGAGGAGGCGCCGCGCCCTAACAACGGAGACACCCATCTGCACTGTACTGACCGTTTAGGTAAGTATTATAAAGTAATTTTTACGCTAATTCTGAGAGGCCTAGGTGACAGAAAATATCTAAAAGTGACACCATTCTAAATACTGCACCCCTCAAAGTGCTCAAAACCACATCCAAGAAGTTTATTAACGCTTCATGTGCCTCACAGGAACTAAAGCAATGTGAAATGAAAAAAATATCATTTTACCTAAAAATATTGATCCAGCCCCAATTCATTCACTTTTAGAAGAAGCAACACAGCAAAATGGACCTCAAAATTTGTTCTCCAGTTTCTTATGAGCGCGGTGATGCCCCACATGTGGTCAGAAACCTCTTGTTTGGACAAATGGGAGGACCCGGAACAGAAGGAGCAATATTTGCATTTTGGAAAGCAAATTTGGCATAAATCGATTGCAGGCACCATGTCGCATTTGTAGAGCCACTAAGGTACCGAAACAGCAGACACCCCCACAAGAGACCCAATTTTGAAAAACTAGACCCTTCAAGGAGTTTATCTAGATGTTTTGTTTTGTTAATACTTTAAACCCCCAGGGGCTTCACAAAAGTTTATAACATTGAGCTGTGAAAATAAAAAAAATACATTTTTACCACAAAATTGTTACTTCAACTAGATAAGCTTTTTTTTTTTTTACAAGGGTAACAGGAAAAAATGCACCAAAAAATGTATTGTGGAATTTCTCCTGAGACGCTGAGCTGACAGACGCGCTGCGCATGCGGCCAGCATATTTGTAGAAGGAGGAGGAGGGATCCTGGGGATCGCTGCTGCATAAAGGTACAAACAGTCTGTGAGGCAGTTTTTATAACTGAGATTTGAGATCCTTCAGGACACACATTTTCTGCTTCACACAGTCATGGCCAAAAGTGTTCCTGAAATTGTTCCAGTTTTGTTTTGTTTGTCACGTGTATTTCCTTTGTGTGTATTTGAACAAACAGAAAAAAATGAAAAAATTGACATAATTTCACACAAACCCCACAAAATGGGCCGTGCAAAATTGGTGGCATCTTTCCAAAATTGTGGGTAAACAACTTTGCTTCAAGCATGTCATGGTTGTTTAAACTCACCTGTGACAAGTAACAGGTGTGGGCGATATGAAAAGCACACCTGAAACCAGATAAAAAGGGGAGAAGTTGACTCAATCTTTGCATTGTGTGTCTGTGTGTGACAAACTACCGTATTTTTCGGACTATAAGACGCACCGGACTATAAGACGCACCCTGGTTTTAGAGGAGGAAAATAGGAAAATAAAACTTTAAGCAAAAAAATGTGGTCATGACACACTGTTATGGGGCGAGGATCTGCTGCTGACACTGTTATGGGGGTAATGTCCCCAAATTTTCTACTAAGGTACCCCATCCTGGTAATGATCCTCCTGCCTTGTATATGATCCTGCTATAAACCCCCATCCTGCTCATATACCCCCATCCTGCTCATTTACCCCTATCCTGCTCATATACCAGCATCCTGCTCATATTCCCCCATCCTGTTCATATACCCCTATCCTATTGATATACCCCCCATCCATCCTGCTCATATTCCCCCATCCATCCTGCTCATATACTCCCATCCTGTTCATATACCCCATCCTGTTCATATACCCCCATCCTGTTCATATGCCCCCATCCATCCTGCTCATATACTCCCATCCTGCTATATGCCCCCATCGTGCTCATATACCATCCTGTTATATGGCCTGTATCCTATAGCACAGGAAAAAAAAATAAACGTTTATAGGGCATGTATAGGGCACTGGTCACACACATGTAGTGCACAGTACCCGGCTTACAGCCGATTAGTGAAGCCCCCACTATTAGATCAGGTGGGCTGCCCACCGGGAAAGACACCCTAGATTACAAAGCCAATATACATGGGATTGGCTGCATAAAAATATATATAATGTACAATAATATACAGTATACATGATTAATATATGAGGTATTGGTTGATATTTTGGCCAAAAAATCACAACCTTGCAACCCACGTCAAGAGTCCTCATTGTTTTGTGAGTCCCTTTGCTAAAATTAAAAACAAAAGCCACAGAATTGGGAATTAAAATTCCCCAAAATTTCATAAGTGCAATATAACAAAAAATGGGGGCAGCAGAATTTACCAGAAAATACTGCACTCAAGATGGGGGCAAAATACTGATGAGACCACCACTCACAACCTCCCGATTCATGGAGGGGGCGACTGCTCAGTATTAGATAAGGCTTGTATAGGGCGCTGGTCACACACATGAAGTACCCAGCGCCTGTATACAAATAAATATAACATGGAAAAACAATATATAATACATTTATGTGGCATTGGTTGATATTTTGGCCAAAATACACAAAGCTCGCAACCCACGTCAAGGGTCCTCATGTCTTGCGAGTCCCTACCCTAAAATTAACAGCAAAGCTACGGAAAAAAACTAAAATTCCCCAAAATGTCCTATTTAATATAGAAGAGCAACAGCATTAATCTGCCCAGATCACAGACTAATGCCCTGACATGGGACCGGAGAGGAGAATACTTTTGCTCTATATTATATTATTTGGAACTTATACATTTTTGGGGACTTTAGTTTATGTTTCTGGAGCTTTACTTTTAATTTCTCCCTCTTTAACTAAATCTTTTTTTCCCCTGAATGTTGGGATCTGTCTGGGGCCGTCGGCCCCAGGAACAGGTTCATAGCCTTAAGGTTGAAAGACACAAAAAGCTAATGTGTTGATCCAGAGGAAGGCAAAAACCCCATGAGGCAAAAGACAATTGCCCCATATTAGGGGAAAAATTCCTTCCCGACTCCACACACGCAATCAGACTAGTTCCCTGGATCAACGTCCCATAATCTAGTGCCAATAACCTGCAAATAGTCAAGAAAGGTGCACAGTCCTCCATGACCGTAACATAATGTGGCGGAGAGATCCATCATCTCATTGCTCACACTGTAATAATGGCCTTTACACAAAGGGAATTAGGAGCTTGATACTAGAGCGGTTGAATTAACCTTAATGGAAATAAGCTACTAAAGCTTTTTTCCTAAATGTTGGGATCTGTCTAAGGCCATCAGCTCATAAGGCTTCCTCAGACAGACTTGGCGCAAGCCACTCCATTTTGCATGTCCTTTAAGGACCCTGGCGTTCACCATTACACCCTCCTGAACAAGGGATAAAGACTCACCACAGGCCAAGGGTTGCAGCTACAGAGTAGCTGCTGGCCGGAGGAGCGAGTTTGGGGCTAGAGTGGTTCAAGCAACCCTGAATGAAAAAAACTATCTAATGCTACTCTCTCTTGATAGCACCTGTCTGAGGACGTTGGCTGAAAAAAGCTTCCTCAGACAGACATGGCACTAGCCTCTATATCTTTCAGGTTCCAAAGGAACCCTAGATTTCAATCTTACACCTCTGTACAGTGATAAAGACTTATCACAGAGCCAGGATTGCATCCACAGAGTAGCTGCTGGCCGGAGGAGCGAGCTTAAGGCTACAGTGGGTACACAACAGCTAATTCTCACTAAAATAAATTCTAACTAATGCTACTTTCCTAAATGAAGCTTTCAAAGGCAATTGGCTCAAAAAAGCTTCCAGCACAGACGTGGAGCAAAACACTCCAAAGGAACCCTGGCATAGACCTTTGAACCTCAATAGAGGGACAGTTTCATAGCCTTAAGGTTGAAAGACACAAGTTCAGCCTAAAAGCTAATGTGCTGATCCAGAGGAAGGCAAAAACCCCATGAGGCAAAAGACAATTGCCCCATATTAGGGGAAAAATTCCTTCCCGACTCCACATACGGCAATCAGACTAGTTCCCTGGATCAACGTCCCATAACAGCATCAACTGCCAATAACCTACAAATAGTCATGAAAGGTGCACAGGCCTCCATGACCGTAAGATAATGGGGTGGAGAGATCCATCATCTCACACTGTAAAAATGTCCTTTACACAAAAGGAATTAGGAGCTTAATACTAGAGCGGCTGAATAAACCCTAATGGAAATGAGCTACTAAAGCTTTTTTCCAAAATGTTAGAATCTGTCTAAGGCCATCAGCTCAAAAAGGCTTCCTCAGACAGACTTCACACAAGCCATTTCATTCTGTAGGTTCCATAGGAACCCTGACCGTCACCATTACACCCCTTAACAGGGATAAAGCCTTACCACAGGCCCAGGGTTGCATCTACAGAGTAGCTGCTGGCCGGAGGAGCAAGCTTGAGGCTAGTGAGGCCAAAACAACCCTAACTGAAATAAACCCCAACTATCAATACTAACACAAATCTGTGCAAATTAACAAACAACTTATAACATTAATTATAATTAGTTTCTTCTTTCGTGGTCTCTTGGACACAACCCTGACCAGAACTCGACATCTCCATATACGATACACTTTATGAGGCTGACGAATTTAGGTCAGGGGGACCAGCACCAGAAAAGTGTTGTAAAACTGTCTGAAATCCTGAAAACGTCCCGCACACCTTACATGTGATCACTTTTCACCTTTTTACACCGGCTCTTTCATCTTTTTAAAAAGTGAGCAGAGCTTAGTATAATATAGGGAGCAAAAGTGGGGTAAAATATCCCTGACAGATCTTACTCCAGGGGGCGCATCATGAAGGTCGGCGCAGAAAAGCCCCAGCCTTGATAAATTGCCCAGCAAAGGTTTACATGACATTAGCGGATAACGAGCAGTGATACGGTCACCAGGTTCTCACGATGCTCACGGTCCTGCATTGTGGGGCGTCCCTATCCTGGTTACTATCCAAAAAGGCAGTAAAGGCGCAGGGCTCCACAGTGTATAATCCAGGGACTCCATCCAGGGGCTCTACGGTGTATAATCCAGGGGCTCCACGGTGTATAATTTAGGGGCTCCACGGTGTATAATCCAAGGGCTCCATGGTTTCTTTTCCAAGGGCTCCACGGTTTCTTTTCCAAGGGCTCCTCTTTCTTCTTTCTTGCTTGTGTAGCTCGGGCCATCGTCCTGTTGCTTTATGAAGTAGAATGGCTGTTAGGCTCTCAGGAGCGGATTTTTAGACCCTTTGATCACTGTGACATCACAAAGTGATGACATAGGCAAGTGAGTGCCGCCCCTTTATATAGTCATCGGAGTGGTCGGCTATAATTTGCATATTCCATGATGTCATAAACCTATGATGTCACCACAGTGAGAACAGACATGAACGTTCCATTCTGATCCCGGACGTCATCATCATCTGAAAACAGCGGCGCACAGATGTCTCAGTTTTCACGTTTAGTTACAAAGCAGAGGACTTAGTTCTATAAAAGGCAAATGTGCGATCGATGGCCGCCCCCAATTCACAGCTCTGGAGCCGCAGATCGGCCACCGAGGATTCTGGGGAAACTGAGTGACAGATATTAAACTAAATAAAAATTCTGAATTTTTAGAAATCCAAGAGAGCCCTGGAGATGTGATGGCGAAAACTATGTATAATAAATATATAAGAGACCCCAATAAACCTTATTATAGGGATTGCAGGTGACAGGGTGCAGGGGCTCACAACAACCTTCCATTTGATGATTTTGGTTCTGCTCCAATTACTGCAGTACATCACTCCTCAGCCCATCCTGCAGTACATCACTCCTCAGCCCGTCCTGCAGTACATCACTCCTCAGCCCATCCTGCAGTACATCACTCCTCAGCCCATCCTGCAGTACATCACTCCTCAGCCCTATAATGCCTTACATCACTCCTCAGCCCATCCTGCAGTACATCACTCCTCAGCCCATGCTGCAGTACATCACTCCTCAGCCCATCCTGCAGTACATCACTCCTCAGCCCATCCTGCAGTACATCACTCCTCAGCCCTATAATGCCTTACATCACTCCTCAGCCCATCCTGCAGTACATCACTCCTCAGCCCATGCTGCAGTACATCACTCCTCAGCCCTATAATGCCTTACATCACTCCTCAGCCCATCCTGCAGTACATCACTCCTCAGCCCATGCTGCAGTACATCACTCCTCAGCCCATGCTGCAGTATATCACTCCTCAGCCCATCCTGCAGAACATCACTCCTCAGCCCCATCCTGCAGTACATCACTCCTCAGCCCATCCTGCAGAACATCAATCATCAGCCCCATCCTGCAGAACATCACTTCTCAGCCCATCCTGCAGTACATCACTCCTCAGTCCTCATGCAGAACATCACTTCTCAGCCCATCCTGCAGTACATCACTCCTCAGCCCACCCTGCAGAACATCACTTCTGCCCTGCTACCCCTACAACTGGCGAAGGGTACCCTTTTGATCTGGTCCATGGCATAGGGCACCCCTCTGCTACAGCTCTACTGCGTGTGGCATCAAGCCCCCTATGCTGGGGAACCTGACAATGGTCCCCTCTCCTTTTTGCTGCAGCACCTGGTAATGTGTCCTTGGCCCCTCTGCTGTGGTGCCTGGTCCTGTGCCTCTTGTCTCTCTACTGTGGTGCTTGGTCGTGTGCCTCTCGTCTCTCTTCTGCGGCGCCTGGTCGTGTGCCTCTTGTCTATCTGCTGCGGTGCCTGGTCGTGTGCATCTTGTCTCTCTGCTGCGGTGCCTGGTTGTGTGCCTCTTGTCTCTCTGCTGTGATGCCTGGTCGTGTGCCTCTTGTCTCTCTGCTGTGATGCCTGGTCGTGTGCATCTTGTCTCTCTGCTGCGGTGCCTGGTTGTGTGCCTCTTGTCTCTCTGCTGTGATGCCTGGTCGTGTGCCGCTTGTCTCTCTGCTGTGGCGCCTGGTCGTGTGCCTCTTGTCTCTCTGCTGCAGCACCTGGTCGTGTGCCTCTTGTCTCTCTGCTGCGGCGCCTGGTTGACAAAAAAAAAAAATATATATGTGTGTGTGTATGTATATACAGTATATACAGTGCCTACAAGTAGTATTCAACCCCCTGCAGATTTAGCAGGTTTACACATTCGGAATTAACTTGGCATTGTGACATTTGGACTGTAGATCAGCCTGGATGTGTGAAATGCACTGCAGCAAAAGAGAATGTTATTTCTTTTTTTATTTTTTTTTTAAATTGTGAAAAGTTCATTCAGAGGGTCATTTATTATTCAACCCCTCAAACCACCAGAATTCTGTTTGGTTCCCCTAAAGTATTAAGAAGTATTTCAGGCACAAAGAACAATGAGCTTCACATGTTTGGATTAATTATCTCTTTTTCCAGCCTTTTCTGACTAATTAAGACCCTCCCCAAACTTCTGAACAGCACTCATACTTGGTCAACATGGGAAAGACAAAGGAGCATTCCAAGGCCATCAGAGACAAGATCGTGGAGGGTCACAAGGCTGGCAAGGGGTGCAAAACCCTTTCCAAGGAGTTGGGCCTACCTGTCTCCACTGTTGGGAGCATCATCCGGAAGTGGAAGGCTTATGGAACTACTGTTAGCCTTCCACGGCCTGGACAGCCTTTGAAAGTTTCCACCCGTACCGAGGCCAGGCTTGTCCGAAGAGTCAAGGCTAACCCAAGGACAACAAGGAAGGAGCGTACTCCACCGCAATGGTCTCCATTCCAGACGAGCCCCTAAGGTACCTTTACTTTCAAAGCGTCATGTCAAGGCTCGTCTACAGTTTGCTCATGATCACTTTGAGGACTCTGAGACAGACTGGTTCAAGGTTCTCTGGTCTGATGAGACCAAGATCGAGATCTTTGGTGCCAACCACACACGTGACGTTTGGAGACTGGATGGCACTGCATACGACCCCAAGAATACCATCCCTACAGTCAAGCATGGTGGTGGCAGCATCATGCTGTGGGGCTGTTTCTCACCCAAGGAGCCTGGCCATCTGGTCCGCATCCATGGGAAGATGGATAGCACGGCCTACCTGGAGATTTTGGCCAAGAACCTCCGCTCCTCCATCAAGGATCTTAAGATGGGTCGTCATTTCATCTTCTAACAAGACAACGACCCAAAGCACACAGCCAAAATAACCAAGGCCTCGTTCAAGAGGGAAAAAATCAAGATGTTGCAGTGGCCTAGTCAGTCTCCTGACCTTAACTCAATTGAAAACTTGTGGAAGTTGCTCAAGATTAAAGTCCACATGAGACACCCAAAGAACCTAGATAACTTGGAGAAGATCTGCATGGAGGAGTGGGCCAAGATAACTCCAGAGACCTGTGCCGGCCTGATCAGGTCTTATAAAAGACGATTATTAGCTGTAATTCTAAACAAGGGTTATTCCACAAAATATTAAACCTAGGGGTTGAATAATAATTGACCCACACTTTTATGTTGAAAATTTATTAAAATTTAACTGAGCAACATAACTTGTTGGTTTGTAAGATTTATGCATCAGTTAATAAATCCTGCTCTTGTTTGAAGTTTGCAGGCTCTAACTTATTTGCATCTTATCAAACCTGCTAAATCTGCAGGGGGTTGAATACTACTTGTAGGCACTGTATATATATATATATATATACAGTGTAGATCAAAAGTTTGGACACACCTCATTCAATGAGTTTTCTTTATTTTCATGACTGAAAATTGTAGATTCACATTGAAGGCATCAAAACTGTGAATTAAAACATGTAGAATTAAATACTTAAAAAAGTGTGAAACAACAGAAAATATGTCTTATATTCTAGGCTCTTCAAAGTCGCCACCTTTTGCTTTGATTACTGCTTTGCACACTCTTGGCATTCTCTTGATGAGCTTCAAGAGGTAGTCACAGGAAATGGTTTTACAATAGTCTTGAAGGAGTTCCAGAGATGCTTAGCACTTGTTGGCCCTTTTGCCTTCACTCTGCGGTCCAGCTCACCCCAAACAGGGTCGGACTGGGGTGCCAGGGGCCTACCAGGGAAATTGCCTCTAGGGGCCCACACTATAGCTACCATAAACGTTTTTATTACTTGTACATTTTCGTCTTCTCTCAGTATAGCGTGCACCTTTTAGCAAACTCCACAGTGCGCATAGAGCCCTGTCCTGTGCCTGCGGATAGCACAGGGTTTCTTGTAGCCTCTTATTTATTGTAGTTAATAATGGAATCTGTTATTTACAGTCAGTCGCAGTTTTTCTTACACTCGGTCATTCCTTGTACTAGGAAAACCACCGAGTCCATCAGCCAAACAATAATCAAAGAGAAGCAGAACGTTATCCAGCATCTTCACATGGAAAAGATTACTAACATTAATCTCCCTCTGCCGCCATCTATCTGGGAAATCCCCTGTAAGGGTGCGTGCCCAGCCGTCCACGATCAGTGTTTGCAGCATGTTGGCTGTAGCATGGTTCAGCTGCATCCAAAACGCTGCGTTGTAAGTACAAGCAGTGGATGGATTTCTAGAAATCCCGTGACCAATGTGATTCTTTTTTCCGCAGCAAACACTGACCTGCGGATCTTCTTTCTAGACCGCAGCATGTCAATTGTTTGCTGCGTAATTGCATGCTCCTCCATATGGAGAACACAAGCGAGAGACCGCAGCGCACTGAAGCCTGATTGTGGGCACATACCCTAAGAGTCAGTATGTGATGGTGTGAAGCATTACCACCCAATACACTTGTCCATTTGGAGACTGTGGTGAATATTTGTCTTCACTATGGTTTCCAAACTAGTCTAAGGCTATGTGCGCACGTTGCGTAAATTCATGCAGTTACGCTGCGCTTTGTAGCGCAGCGTAACTGCATGCGTCCTGCGTCCCCTGCACAGTCTATGGAGATTGTGCAGGGGCCGTTCGCACGTGGCGTTTTAGAGCGCAGCGCTTCGGCTACTGCCGAAGCGCTGCGTAAAAAGAAGTGACATGTCACTTCTTTCCTGCGCTTTGCCGGCAGCTCCTGCTCTGTCTATGGGAGGAGCTGCAGGCAGAGCGCATGGAATCGGCGCTCACTACGGACATTTCTGCAGCGATTTAAAGCGCACATGTGCTCTTCAGATCGCTGCAGAAATTTCTGCAGTGAACTGTACGCAACGTGCACACATAGCCTTACGTGTTGGATAAACCCTTCTCTAGTCCTGTGTATTCTGACAATACTGCTCTATAGACAGATCAGGGTTTTTTTTTTTTTTTTTTTTACATATACAGTATTTATACTGAAGCTCCTCCTGTACTATCATCACATATAGAGGCCCCCTGAAAAGTAATTACATATAGCCTAAGATAATAACACTGACACTGGGGGTACAGGATAATGACACTGACATTGGGGGTACAGGATAATGACACTGACACTGGGGGTACAGGATAATGACACTGACACTGGAGGTACAGGATAATGACACTGACACTGGAGGTACAGGATAATGACACTGGAGGTACAGGATAATGACACTGACACTGGAGGTACAGGATAATGACACTGACACTGGGGGTACAGGATAATGACACTGACACTGGAGGTACAGGATAATGACACTGACACTGGGGGTACAGGATAATGACACTGACACTGGGGGTACAGGATAATGACACTGACACTGGGGGTACAGGATAATGACACTGACACTGGAGGTACAGGATAATGACACTGACACTGGAGGTACAGGATAATAACACTGACACTGGGGGTGCAGGATAATAACACTGACACTGGAGGTACAGGATAATGACACTGACACTGGGGGTACAGGATAATGACACTGACACTGGGGGTACAGGATAATGACACTGACACTGGAGGTACAGGATAATGACACTGACACTGGGGGTACAGGATAATGACACTGACACTGGGGGTGCAGGATAATAACACTAACACTGGGGGTACAGGATAATGACACTGACACAGGGGGTACATGATAATGACACTGACACTGGGGGTACAGGATAATGACACTGACACTGGGGGTACAGGATAATGACACTGACACTGGGGGTACAGGATAATGACACTGACACTGGGAGACCCAATGTCCCACTCACCCTGCACACACACCCCTCCCAATGTCCCACTCACCCTGCACACCCCCCTCCCCATGTCCCACTCACCCTGCACACATTCGCTCCCCATGTCCCACTCACCCTGCACAGCCCCCCTCCCCATGTCCCACTCACCCTGCATAGCACCCCCCTCCCCATGTCCCACTCACCCTGCACAGCCCCCCTCCCCTTGTCCCACTGACCCTACACACACCCCCTCCCCATGTCCCACTCATCCTGCACACACACCCTCCCCATGTCCCACTCACCCTGCACACACACCCTCCCCATGTCCCACTCATCCTGCACACCCCCCCCTCCCCATGTCCCACTCATCCTGCACACACCCCCTCCCCATGTCCCACTCATCCTGCAAACCCCCCCTCCCCATGTCCCACTCATCCTGCACACCCCCCTCTTCATGTCCCACTCATCCTGCACACCCCCCTCCCCATGTCCCACTCATCCTGCACACCCCCCCTCCCCATGTCCCACTCATCCTGCACACACACCCTCCCCATGTCCCACTCATCCTGCACAGCCCCCGCTCCCCATGTCCCACTCATCCTGCACAGCCCCCCCTCCCCATGTCCCACTCATCCTGCACAGCCCCCCCTCCCCACGTCCCACTCATCCTGCACAGCCCCCCCTCCCCATGTCCCACTCATCCTGCACCCCCCCCTCCCCATGTCCCACTCATCCTGCACACCCCCCTCCCCATGTCCCACTCATCCTGCACACCCCCCCTCCCCATGTCCCACTCATTCTGCACACACACCCTCCCCATGTCCCACTCATCCTGCACACCCCCCCTCCCAATCTCCCACTCATCCTGCACAGCCCCCCCTCCCCATGTCCCACTCATCCTGCACACCCCCCTCCCCATGTCCCACTCATCCTGCACACCCCCCCTCCCCATGTCCCACTCATCCTGCACCCCCCCCCTCCCCATGTCCCACTCATCTTGCATAGTCCCCCCTCCCCATGTCCCACTCATCCTGCACAGCCCCCCCTCCCCATGTCCCACTGATCCTGCACAGCCCCCCCTCCCCATGTCCCACTCATCCTGCACACCCCCTCTCCCCATGTCCCACTCATCCTGCACACACCCCCTCCCCATGTCCCACTCATCCTGCACACCCCCCCTCCCAATGTCCCACTCATCCTGCACACCCCCCCTCCCCATGTCCCACTCATTCTGCACACACACCCTCCCCATGTCCCACTCATCCTGCACACACCCCCTCCCCATGTCCCACTGATCCTGCAAACCCCCCCTCCCCATGTCCCACTCATCCTGCAAACCCCCCCTCCCCATGTCCCACTCATCCTGCACACACACCCTCCCCATGTCCCACTCATCCTGCACACACCCCCTCCCCATGTCCCACTCATCCTGCACACACACCCTCCCCATGTCCCACTCATCCTGCACACACCCCCTCCCCATGTCCCACTCATCCTGCACACCCCCCCTCCCCATGTCCCACTCATCCTGCACACACCCCCTCCCTATGCCCCACTCATCCTGCACACACCCCCTCCCCATGTCCCACTCATCCTGCACACACCCCTCCCCATGTCCCACTCATCCCCCCCTCACCGGACACTTCTTCCTCGGCACATCATCCCTGAACGGCAGCTCCTGCCCGGCTCCTCCCACACGGTCACATGGGCATGAGTCATCGCAGGTCCCGGTAATGCACCACTAGAATGCATCTTCTTCCTCTCGAATGGATCCTGCTCTGCCCCTGCCGCTCTGCAGCAAACCTCCGGGTGCCTCCCCCCCACCCCGCTGTCATCTGACTGCTGCCTGCAGCCTGCATACAATATTATCACCTGCGGTGGCGTCTGGCGAGCCGCGGCCGCAGGTCATAATACACCCGGCGGGGGGCCCTGCAGGCTGCTGGAGACAGCATAAATTACAGACAAGGGCGGGGCCTACGGGGGTTTTCCCGGTACCCCGCCACGCCAGACCGAGCCTGACCCCAAACCATCTCGATTGGGTTCAGGTCTGGTAACTGTGGAGGCCAGGTCATCTGGCGCAGCATCTCATCACTCTCCTTCTTAGTCAAATAGCCCTTACACAGCCTGGAGGTGTGTTTGGGGTCATTGTCCTGTTGAAAAATAAATGATGGTCCAACTAAACGCAAACTGGATGGAATAGCATGCCGCTGCAAGATGATGTGGTAGCCATGCTACGGAACGTATGCCTTCAATATTGAATAAATCCCCAACAGTGTCACCAGCAAAGCACTCCCACACCATCACACCTCCTCCTCCATGCTTCACGGTGGGAACTAGGCATGTAGAGTCCATCCGTTCACCTTTTTTACAAAGACACGGTGGTTGGATCCAAAGATCTCAAATTTGGACTCATCAGGCCAAAGCACAGATTTCCACTGGTTCAATGTCCATTCCGTGTGTTCTTTAGCCCAAATAAGTCTCTTCTGCTTGTTGCCTGTCCTTAGCAGTGGTTTCCTAGCAGCTATTTTATCATGAAGACCTGCTGCACAAAGTCTCCTCTTAATAGTTGCTTTAGAGATGAGAAGCTGTGTCCAAACGTTTGGTCTGTACTGTGTATATATATATATATATATATATATATATATATATATATATATATATATATATAATTTATACACACAATGGGAGAAAAATCACACATTGAGCGCTGTTAATGGAAAATAAGAGAACTGGTGTTGGTCATCTCATAATAGTAAGGGAAAATAAACACTACCAAAAAATGATGTAAGTATAAATAGTATAACTACAAAGTGTATTATATAAGAAACAGTTAACTTTGCCCATGATAAGACTAGTGATGTCAGTGGGGACACAAGAAGAGGGGGAAGGGGTGCACTGAGCAATTACCACTGTTTGATGTGGGATTTTCTCCCATTTATTGATTGCCTTATTTAATAAGATGTCAATAAAATTATAATTTTATTATACTGGTCCTGTTTTTTGTTTTTCCTGAACATTACTGATAGTCCTTACACTTGGGATCTTTAAGGGAAATCTCTTTTGGTTTTTCAGATATACACAAGGGACCGTTACACGATCTATATTGTCCATATAGAAATTTATTTTTGTAGGTTTTATACTATCTGCCAATATTAATACTGAGCGATCATCCCCTCTGTGTTTCATCCATCTTTAGATCACCTAGAGAAAGTATGGATGGGATCTTTGGGTCACCTTTATATTTGCTTTGCTGTTTGGGATCTTTTCTGGCTAATGACTGAGTGGTATTTTTTGCCAGTATATTTGCCCTTTAGTAGGATGGCGTTTGCACTAAAGAGTGCAACCTTAAATATGCAGGGAGGGTGGGACATTATATATGTGTTTTTTATCTATCGTTGACTGTATGTAAAACAGCATGTTAAAAACACACATCCGTGTGATGTCCGTGTACGGAAGTGAGCTGACTGCAATTATACTGTGATTTGATATTGCGATCGGATCACAGCTGCGGAGGACAGGGAGGGAGTGATCTCTCCAGCTCCTCTATTGTCAGCCTGTGCGTATATCGCACTGCATTTGGATGTTATCAGAGTGCAGTCCAATGTTTCACTCGCACCCATAGACTAGTACGGGAAAAAACTCGCAGATCTGAGCTGCAGCATTGTCTTAAATGGAGCCGAGTGCGATGAGAGATTTTCTCGCATTGCACTCGTGCGAGTCATACGCCAGTGTGAGTGTACCCTAAGACGCCTTCTCTGGGTTTCCAGTTTACTTTGCCCAAATCACCTAAAAAATGAGGTTTAATAGGAGGCAATTAAAGGTATGTGAGTAACATAAGTGCAGAGGAATAATCCTGGAGATGGCAGGCGTGGAATAAAACATGGTGCTTCATTCATTAAACGGTTATTCCCATCTTCATAAATGGATATTTTACTGGTTAGAGCTTGTAAAAACAAGCACTTTTGCAATTTACTGCTTGTTAATATTTGCAGCCGTTCTTGACATATTAACACTTTTCTGTTGTTTACAGCTCGTTGCCTAGGTGACCGACCACCGCTGCTTTCTTGCTTTTAAGCATTGCTCCAAAGCCGGACAAGGCTCCAGCAATACTCGGCAGCAGTAAATTGCAAAAGTGATCATCAATCTGACAGTAAGGACAGTGCGGCACACTGGTGCCCAAGCTAATGTCAATGGAGGTTGGAGATGGACAGAGCTATCTTATTTGTCTCTGATGTGGAGGAGCAGTGACCCCGACCGAAATTCCTCTAGTTTATAGACCGGTGCAGACATAGGGAACATAAACAAGATGGAGCAGGTTTTTCTCCACTCCCCACAGATGGCCACTCCTGGAGGCCCGCACTCACCCAACAATAGACCACACCCTGAAGGAGGCCTCCTCGGATCGCTCCATGATGACTTGATGAACGCTCTGTAGGAAGATCGATCTTCTGCAAGCCTAGATAGGTGCACCAGGGTCTAGATCAGGGGTCTCAAACTCGGCTGCGTGTATGGGCCGCACAGAGGAAAAAAATAATTTGGGGTGCCGCATTCATTGCAGGACAAAGTGACATTTTTATTGGTACCATATATAATATATTTTATTTTTTTACACTCCTTGGGATCACTGATTTTGAACATTTTCACTTGTTCATTATGGCAAACGTGCACATTCTTTGTTTAAATATAAACATTTTTTATTTTTTATATTTTATTCCTTTCTTGTAACTAATAGTCTTACAATTAGCACTATATAGAAATTTTGACCAACATCCTTTAGTAATGTTCCCCATATTGTTGTAACGTGCCCATCCTTGTCCCCTTGTAGTATTGTGCCCCATCCCACAGTAATGTGCCCATCCTTGTCCCCTTGTAGTATTGTGCCCCATCCTAGTCCCCATCCCACAGTAATGTGCTCATCCTTGTCCCCATCCCACAGTAATGTGCTCATCCTTGTCCCCATCCCACAGTAATGTGCTCATCCTTGTCCCCATCCTAAAGTAATGTTCTCCATCCTTGTCCCCATCCTATAGTAATGTCCCCAATCTATAGTAATGTGTCCATCCTTGTCCCCATCTTATAGTAATGTTCCCCATGCTTGTCCCCTTGTAGTACTGTCCCCATTCTATAGTATTGTCCCTATCCTATAGTAATGTCCCCAGCATTATCCCTATTCTATAGTAATGTATCCCATCCTTGTCCCCTTGTAGTAATGTCCCTATCCTACAGTAATGTGCCCACCTTGTCCCCATCCTGTAGTAATGTCCCCATCCTATAATACTGTGCCCATCCTAGTCCCTATCCTATAGTAATGTCCCCAGCCTTGTCCCGATTCTATAGTAATGGCCCCAGCCTTGTCCCCATTCTATAGAAATGTCCCCATACTATAGTAATAATGTCCCCATCCAATAGTATTGTGCCCATCCTTGTAATGTCCCAATCCTATAGTATTGTCCCCAGCCTTATCCCCATCTCATAGTAATGTGCGCACTTTGTCCCCATCCTGTAGTAATGGGTCAGCAGCTCCCCTCACCTTCCACAGACGCCGGAGTGAAGCTGAGGGGAGTGGTCTGCGGCCCCAGATCCACAGTGATTGGAGAGATTGCTCACAAGGCCGGTCTCTCCAATCAGATCTGGGGGCGGGTGAAACACAGGTCACCCAGCTCCAGCCAATGATTAGGGCTTCTGCTGCACTGATCTTGGCTGGATTTCAATGTTTAAGCGATTTTCAATGGCTGAAACATTAGTGGCTGTGATTGGCTGAGCGGCGTTCGTCAGCCAATCACAGCCTCCGTAGGTCCGGGAAGGAGACACCACCCCTCCTGAGGTCCCCTCCTCCCCAAATCTAAGGTATTGGCAGCGATCGTAGCTACCGGGGCTGCGATTTCGCCATGACGTACTGGGTACGTCATGGGTCCTTAAGTACCAGGGAGCCATATCGTACCCAGTACGTCATAGGTCGCTAAGGGGTTAACGTCCAACACACACACACACACACAAACACACACATACAAACACAAACCATTCTTCTCACCTGTCCCGCGCTCCCTCCGCTGCCTCATCTCTGCTTCGTGCGGCCCCCAGGCCCGTGCCCCTGTTCACTATCGCGGCAGGTGCAGTGTTACTGTCAGTGATTTATGTGAGATGATTGTATTGCCGGCGCGAGAGCGCAGCACCAGCAATAGATTCATCTGACACAAAGTGCAGACAGTGGCTGCGGCCCCTGCACTGGCCGCGATAGTGAATAGGGGCACGGGCCTGGGCGCCGCACGAACTACCCTGAGGGGCGGCATGCGGGCCGCGTGTTTCAGATCCCTGGCATAGGGCATGTATAGGGCGCTGGTCACAGACATGTAGTGCACAGTACCCGGCTTACAGCCGATTAGTGAAGCCCCCACTATTAGATCAGGTGGGATGCCCACCGGGAAAGACACCCGAGATTACAAAGCCAATATACATGGGATTGGCTGCATAAAAATATATATATAACGTACAATAATATACAGTATACATGATTAATATATGAGGTATTGGTCGATATTTTGGCCAAAAAATCACAACCTTGCAACCCACGTCAAGAGTCCTCATTGTTTTGTGAGTCCCTTTGCTAAAATTAAAAACAAAAGCCACAGAATTGGGAATTAAAATTCCCCAAAATTTCATAAGTGCAATATAACAAAAAATAGGGGCAGCAGAATTCACCAGAAAATACTACACTAAAGATGGGGGCAAAATACTGATGAAACCACCACTCACAACCTCCCAATTCATGGAGGGGGCGACTGCTCAGTATTAGATAAGGCTTGTATAGGGCGCTGGTCACACACAAGAAGTACCCAGCGCCTGTATACAAATAAATATAACATGGAAAAACAATATATAATACATTTATGTGGCATTGGTTGATATTTTGGCCAAAATACACAAAGCTCGCAACCCACGTCAAGGGTCCTCATGTCTTGCGAGTCCCTACCCTAAAATTAACAGCAAAGCTACGGAAAAAAATTAAAATTCCCCAAAATTTCCTATTTAATATAGAAGAGCAACAGCATTAATCTGCCCAGATCACAGACTAATGCCCTGACATGGGACCGGACAGGACAATACTTTTGCTCTATATTATATTATTTGGAAAATATACATTTTTGGGGATTTTAGTTTATGTTTCTGGAGCTTTACTTTTAATTTCTCCCTCTTTAACTAAATCTTTTTCTCCCCTGAATGTTGGGATCTGTCTGAGGCCGTCGGCCCCAGGAACAGGTTCATAGCCTTAAGGTTGAAAGACACAAAAAGCTAATGTGTTGATCCAGAGGAAGGCAAAAACCCCATGAGGCAAAAGACAATTGCCCCATATTAGGGGAAAAATTCCTTCCTGACTCCACACACGGCAATCAGACTAGTTCCCTGGATCAACGTCCCATAATCTAGTGCCAATAACCTGCAAATAGTCAAGAAAGGCGCACAGTCCTCCATGACCGTAACATAATGTGGCGGAGAGATCCATCATCTCATTGCTCACACTGTAATAATGTCCTTTACACAAAGGGAATTAGGAGCTTGATACTAGAGAGGTTGAATTAACCCTAATGGAAATAAGCTACTAAAGCTTTTTTCCTAAATGTTGGGATCTGTCTAAGGCCATCAGCTCATAAGGCTTCCTCAGACAGACTTGGCGCAAGCCACTCCATTTTGTATGTTTTTTAAGGACCCTGGCCTTCACCATTACACCCTCCTGAACAAGGGATAAAGACTCACCACAGGCTAAGGGTTGCAGCTACAGAGTAGCTGCTGGCCGGAGGAGCGAGTTTGGGGCTAGAGTGGTTCAATCAACCCTAAATGAAAAAAACTATCTAATGCTACTCTCTCTTGATAGCACCTGTCTGAGGCCGTTGGCTGAAAAAAGCTTCCTCAGACAGACATGGCACTAGCCTCTAAATCTTTCAGGTTCCAAAGGAACCCTAGATTTCAATCTTACACCTCTGTACAGTGATAAAGACTTATCACAGAGCCAGGATTGCATCCACAGAGTAGCTGCTGGCCGGAGGAGCGAGCTTAAGGCTACAGTGGGTACACAACAGCTAATTTTCACTAAAATAAATTGTAACTAATGCTACTTTCCTAAATGAAGCTTTCAGAGGCAATTAGCTCAAAAAAGCTTCCAGCACAGACGTGGAGCAAAACACTCCAAAGGAACCCTGGCATAGACCTTTGAACCTCAATAGAGGGACAGTTTCATAGCCTTAAGGTTGAAAGACACAAGTTCAGCCTAAAAGCTAATGTGTTGATCCAGAGGAAGGCAAAAAACCCCATAAGGCAAAAGATAATTGCCCCATATTAGGGGAAAAATTCCTTCCCAACTCCACATACGGCAATCAGACTAGTTCCTTGGATCAACGTCCCATAAAAGCATCTACTGCCAATAACCTACAAATAGTCATGAAAGGTGTATAGGCCTCCATGACCGTAAGATAATGGGGTGGAGAGATCCATCATCTCATTGCTCACACTGCAAAAATGTCCTTTACACAAAAGGAAATAGGAGCTTAATACTAGAGCGGCTGAATTATCCCTAATGGAAATGAGCTACTAAAGCTTTTTTCCAAAATATTAGTATCTGTCTAAGGCCATCAGCTCAAAAAGGCTTCCTCAGACAGACTTCACACAAGCCATTTCATTCTGCAGGTTCCATAGGAACCCTGACCGTCACCATTACACCCCTTAATAGGGATAAAGCCTTACCACAGGCCCAGGGTTGCATCTACAGAGTAGCTGCTGGCCGGAGGAGCGAGCTTGAGGCTAGTGAGGCCAAAACAACCCTAACTGAAATAAACCCCAACTATCAATACTAACACAAATCTGTGCAAATTAACAAACAACTTATAACATTAATTATAATTAGTTTCTTCTTTCGTGGTCTCTTGGACACAACCCTGACCAGAACTCGACATCTCCATATACGATACACTTTATGAGGCTGACGAATTTAGGTCAGGGGGACCAGCACCAGAAAAGTGTTGTAAAACTGTCTGAAATCCTGAAAACGTCCCGCACACCTTACATGTGATCACTTTTCACCTTTTTACACCGGCTCTTTCATCTTTTTAAAAAGTGAGCAGAGCTTAGTATAATATAGGGAGCAAAAGTGGGGTAAAATATCCCTGACAGATCTTACTCCAGGGGGCGCGTCATGAAGGTCGGCGCAGAAAAGCCCCAGCCTTGATAAATTGCCCAGCAAAGGTTTACATGACATTAGCGGATAACGAGCAGTGATACGGTCACCAGGTTCTCACGATGCTCACGGTCCTGCGTTCTGGGGCGTTCCTATCCTGGTTACTATCCAAAAAGGCAGTAAAGGCGCAGGGCTCCACGGTGTATAATCCAGGGACTCCATCCAGGGGCTCCACGGTGTATAATCCAGGGGCTCCACGGTGTATAATCTAGGGGCTCCACGGTGTATAATCTAGGGGCTCTACGGTGTATAATCCAAGGGCTCCATGGTTTCTTTTCCAAGGGCTCCATGGTTTCTTTTCCAAGGGCTCCTCTTTCTTCTTTCTTGCTTGCGTAGCTCGGTCCATCGTCCTGTTGCTTTATGAAGTATAATGGCTGTTAGGCTCTCAGGAGCGGATTTTTAGACCCTTTGATCACTGTGACATCACAAAGTGATGACATAGGCAAGTGAGTGTCGCCCCTTTATGTAGTCATCGGAGTTCTCGGCTATAATTTGCATATTCCATGATGTCATAAACCTATGATGTCACCACAGTGAGAACAGACATGAACGTTCCATTCTGATCCCGGCCGTCATCATCATCTGAAAACAGTGGCGCACAGATGTCTCAGTTTTCACGTTTAGTTACAAAGCAGAGGACTTAGTTCTATAAAAGGCAAATGTGCGATCGATGGCCGCCCCCAATTCACAGCTCTGGAGCCGCAGATCGGCCACCGAGGATTCTGGGCAAACTGAGTGACAGATATTAAACTAAATAAAAATTCAGAATTTTTAGAAATCCAAGAGAGCCCTGGAGATGTGATGGCGAAAACTATGTATAATAAATATATAAGAGACCCCAATAAACCTTATGATAGGGATTGCAGGTGACAGGGTGCAGGGGTTCACAACAACCTTCCATTTGATGATTTTGGTTCTGCTCCACTTACTGCAGTACATCACTCCTCAGCCCATCCTGCAGTACATCACTTCTCAGCCCATCCTGCAGTACATCACTCCTCAGTCCATCCTGCAGAACATCACTCCTCAGCCCATCCTGCAGTACATCACTCCTCAGCCCATGCTGCAGTACATCACTCCTCAGCCCATCCTACAGTACATCACTCTTCAGCCCATCCTGCAGTACATCATTCCTCAGCCCCATCCTGCAGTACATCACTCCTCAGCCCGTCCTGCAGTACATCACTCCTCTGCCCATCCTGCAGTACATCACTCCTCAGCCCGTCCTGAAGTGCATCACTCTTCAGCCAATCCTGCGGTACATCACTTCTCAGCCCATCCTGCAGTACATCACTCCTCAGCCCATCCTGCAGTACATCACTTCTCATCCCATCCTGCAGTACATCACTCCTCAGCCCATCCTGCAGAACTTCACTCCTCAGCCCCATCCTGCAGAACATCACTTCTCAGCCCATCCTGCAGTACATCACTCCTCAGTCCATCCTGCAGAACATCACTCCTCAGCCCATCCTGCAGAACATCACTCCTCAGCCCCATCCTGCAGAACATCACTCCTCAGCCCATCCTGCAGTACATCACTCCTCAGCCCACCCTGCAGAACATTACTCCTCAGCCGCATCCTGCAGTACATCACTTCTGCCCTGCTACCCCTACAACTGGCGAAGGGTACCCTTTTGATCTGGTCCCTGGCATAGGGCACCCCTCTGCTACTGCGCATGGCATCAAGCCCCCTATGCTGGGGCACCTGACAATGGTCCCCTCTCCTTTTTGCTGCAGCACCTGGTAATTTGTCCTTGGCCTCTCTGCTGTGGCGCCTGGTCGTGTGCCTCTTGTCTCTCTACTGTGGTGCTTGGTCGTGTGCTTCTTGTCTCACTGCTTCGGCGCCTGGTCGTGTGCCTATCGTCTCTCTGCTGCGACGCCTGGTCGTGTGCCTCTCGTCTCTCTGCTGCGGCGCCTGGTCGTGTGCCTCTTGTCTCTCTGGTGCTGCGCCTGGTTGTGTGCCTCTTGTCTCTCTGCTGTGATGCCTGGTCATGTGCCCCTTGTCTCTCTGCTGCGGCACCTGGTCGTGTGACTCTTGTCTCTCTGCTGTGGCGCCTGGTTGTGTGCCTCTTGTCTCTCTGCTGCGGCGCCTGGTCGTGTGCCTCTTGTCTCTCTGCTGCTGCGCCTGGTTGTGTGCCTCTTGTCTCTCTGCTGCTGCGCCTGGTTGTGTGCCTCTTGTCTCTCTGCTGTGATGCCTGGTCATGTGCCGCTTGTCTCTCTGCTGCGGCACCTGGTTGTGTGACTCTTGTCTCTCTGCTGTGGCGCCTGGTCGTGTGCCTCTTGTCTCTCTGCTGCGGTGCCTGGTCGTGTGCCTCTTGTCTCTCTGCTGTGATGCCTGGTCGTGTTCCGCTTGTCTCTCTGCTGCGGCGCCTGGTCGTGTGCCTCTTGTCTCTCTGCTGCGGCGCCTGGTCGTGTGCCTCTTGTCTCTCTGCTGCGGCGCCTGGTTGTGTGCCTCTTGTCTCTCTGCTGCGGTGCCTGGTTGTGTGCCTCTTGTCTCTCTGCTGTGATGCCTGATCGTGTGCCGCTTGTCTCTCTGCTGCGGTGCCTGGTCGTTTGCCTCTTGTCTCTGCTGCGGCGCCTGGTCGTGTGCCTCCTGTCTCTCTGCTGCGGTGCCTGGTCGTGTGCCTCTTGTCTCTCTGCTGCGGCGCCTGGTTGACAAAAAAATAAATAAATATATATGTGTGTGTGTATGTATATACAGTATATATATATATATTTATATATATTTATATATATACAGTACAGACCAAAAGTTTGGACACACCTTCTCATTCAATGAGTTTTCTTTATTTTCATGACTGAAAATTGTAGATTCAAATTGAAGGCATCAAAACTATGAATTAAAACATGTGGGATGAAATATTTAAGAAAGTGTGAAACAACAGAAAATATGTCTTATATTCTAGGCTCTTCAAAGTCGCCACCTTTTGCTTTGATTACTGCTTTGCACACTCTTGGCATTCTCTTGATGAGCTTCAAGAGGTAGTCACCGGAAATGGTTTTACAACAGTCTTGAAGGAGTTCCAGAGATGCTTAGCACTTGTTGGCCCTTTTGCCTTTACTCTGCGGTCCAGCTCACCCCAAACCATCTCGATTAGGTTCAGGTCTGGTGACTGTGGAGGCCAGGTCATCTGGCGTAGCATCCCATCACTCTCCTTCTTATTCAAATAACCCTTACACAGCCTGGAGGTGTGTTTGGGGTCATTGTCCTGTTGAAAAATAAATGATGGTCCAACTAAACGCAAACCGGATGGAATAGCACGCCGCTGCAAGATGCTGTGGTAGCCATGCTGGTTCCGTATGCCTTCAATATTGAATAAATCCCCAACAGTGTCACCAGCAAAGCCCCCCCCCCGCCATCACACCCCCTCCTCCATGCTTCACGGTGGGAACCAGGCATGTAGAATCCATCCGTTCACCTTTTCTACAAAGACACGGTGGTTGGATCCAAAGATCTCAAATTTGGACTCATCAGGCCAAAGCACAGATTTCCACTGGTCTAATGTCCATTCCTTGTGTTCTTTATCCCAAAAAAGTCTCTTCTGCTTGTTGCCTGTCCTTAGCAGTGGTTTCCTAGCAGCTACAGTTAGGTCCAGAAATATTTGGACAGTGACACAATTTTCGCGAGTTGGGCTCTGCATGCCACCACATTGGATTTGAAATGAAACCTCTACAACAGAATTCAAGTGCAAATTGTAACGTTTAATTTGAAGGTTTGAACAAAAATATCTGATAGAAATTGTAGGAATTGTACACATTTCTTTACAAACACTCCACATTTTAGGAGGTCAAAAGTAATTGGACAAATAAACCAAACCCAAACAAAATATTTTTATTTTCAATATTTTGTTGCGAATCCTTTGGAGGCAATCACTGCCTTAAGTCTGGAACCCATGGACATCACCAAACGCTGGGTTTCCTCCTTCTTAATGCTTTGCCAGGCCTTTACAGCCGCAGCCTTCAGGTCTTGCTTGTTTGTGGGTCTTTCCGTCTTAAGTCTGGATTTGAGCAAGTGAAATGCATGCTCAATTGGGTTAAGATCTGGTGATTGACTTGGCCATTGCAGAATGTTCCACTTTTTTGCACTCATGAACTCCTGGGTAGCTTTGGCTGTATGCTTGGGGTCATTGTCCATCTGTACTATGAAGCGCCGTCCGATCAACTTTGCGGCATTTGGCTGAATCTGGGCTGAAAGTATATCCCGGTACACTTCAGAATTCATCCGGCTACTCTTGTCTACTGTTATGTCATCAATAAACACAAGTGACCCAGTGCCATTGAAAGCCATGCATGCCCATGCCATCACGTTGCCTCCACCATGTTTTACAGAGGATGTGGTGTGCCTTGGATCATGTGCCGTTCCCTTTCTTCTCCAAACTTTTTTCTTCCCATCATTCTGGTACAGGTTGATCTTTGTCTCATCTGTCCATAGAATACTTTTCCAGAACTGAGCTGGCTTCATGAGGTGTTTTTCAGCAAATTTAACTCTGGCCTGTCTATTTTTGGAATTGATGAATGGTTTGCATCTAGATGTGAACCCTTTGTATTTACTTTCATGGAGTCTTCTCTTTACTGTTGACTTAGAGACAGATACACCTACTTCACTGAGAGTGTTCTGGACTTCAGTTGATGTTGTGAACGGGTTCTTCTTCACCAAAGAAAGTATTCGGCGATCATCCACCACTGTTGTCATCCGTGGACACCCAGGCCTTTTTGAGTTCCCAAGCTCACCAGTCAATTCCTTTTTTCTCAGAATGTACCTGACTGTTGATTTTGCTACTCCAAGCATGTCTGCTATCTCTCTGATGGATTTTTTCTTTTTTTCAGCCTCAGGATGTTCTGCTTCACCTCAATTGAGAGTTCCTTAGACCACATGTTGTCTGGTCACAGCAACAGCTTCCAAATGCAAAACCACACACCTGTAATCAACCCCAGACCTTTTAACTACTTCATTGATTACACGTTAACGAGGGAGACGCCTTCAGAGTTAATTGCAGCACTTAGAGTCCCTTGTCCAATTACCTTTGGTCCCTTTAAAAAGAGGAGGCTATGCATTACAGAGCTATGATTCCTAAACCCTTTCTCCGATTTGGATGTGAAAACTCTCATATTGCAGCTGGGAGTGTGCACTTTCAGCCCATATTATATATATAATTGTATTTCTGAACATGTTTTTGTAAACAGCTAAAATAACAAAACTTGTGTCAATATTTCTGGACCTAACTGTATTTTATCATGAAGACCTGCTGCACAAAGTCTCCTCTTAATAGTTGCTCTAGAGATGAAAATCTGTGTCCAAACAAATGGGAGAAAAATCACACATTGAGCGCTGTTAATGGAAAATAAGAGAACTGGTGTTGGTCATCTCATAATAGTAAGGGAAAATAAACACTACCAAAAAATGAAGTGTCTCCAATAAGGCACATGTAAGTATAAATAGTATAACTACAAAGTGTATTATATAAGAAACAGTTAACTTTGCCCATGATAAGACTAGTGATGTCAGTGGGGACACAAGAAGAGGGGGAAGGGGTGCACTGACAAATTACCACTGTTCGATGTGGGATTTTCTCCCATTTATTGATTGCCTTATTTAATAAGATGTCAATAAAATTATAATTTTATTATACTGGTCCTGTTTTTTGTTTTTCCTGAAGATTACTGATAGTCCTTACACTTGGGATCTTTTAGGGAAATCTCTTTTGGTTTTTCAGATATACACAAGGGACCGTTACATGATCTATATTGTCCATATAGAAATTTATTTTTGTAGGTTTTATACTATCTGCCAATATTAATACTGAGCGATCATCCCCTCTGTGTTTCATCCATCTTTAGATCACCTAGAGAAAGTATGGATGGGATCTTTGGGTCACCTTTATATTTGCTTTGCTGTTTGGGATCTTTTCTGGCTAATGACTGAGTGGTATTTTTTGCCAATACATTTGCCCTTTAGTAAGATGGTGTTTGCACTAAAGAATGCAAGCTTAAATATGCAGGGAGGGTGGGACATTATATATGTGTTTTTTATCTATCGTTGACAGGGCTGCCACTAGGAATTTCAGGGCCCCATACTGACAAAAGTTCGGGGCCCCCTTGAGGCCTCCGCCTCAGCTCCGCCCCAGCTCCGCCTCCACCCCAGCTCCGCCTCCGCCCCACGAATCTTCCACAGTCCCACTGCCACTCTTGGAAAAACTTTACTTCTGCACTACAGCCTCACCAATCACACATTAACCCTTTACACTGAACACCGTATCACACACACAGCCATCAGATTTTGTTTTGGCCAAAAGATTTTTGTAAGCCTGCCTCCACGACAAGGTAGACTCTTTTGGCAGGGCCCTACTTTACTCTAACTTTTTTTTTTTTCTTTTTAAATCTAACTTCTTTGGTTTATATCTATTTTTTTTCTTTAAGGGAATGTGTCATATACAGTTTTTAAACTAATTGAAACCAAATTGTGATAATGCAGAGTTGTGGATTTAGACCTAACAACCCCTTTAAAGGGAATCTGTCACCAGGTTTTTAACACCTAATCTGAGCACAGCATAACATAGGGGAAGAGATCCTGATTCCAGCAATTGTCACTTATTGGGCTGCTTAGTGTAGTTTTGATAACATCACTGGTTAATCAGCAGGAGATTATCATTACAGGGCTGCTTGTCATGCTGCAGGTAGTCCAGCATATTCATGAGCTCTGTATAACTGCTAAATCCTCAGCAGAGAAAACATGGATTTTATCACAATGAAAGCAAACAGCCCAGTAAGTGACACATCGCTGGAATCAGGATATCTGTTTCTACTTTATGCTGCTCTCAGATGGGGGAGCAAAAACCTGCTGACAGATTCCCTTTAAGGCTCTTTCAGCAGATAGATAGAATCATAGATAGATGGCTAGATAGATGGCTAGATAGATGGCTAGATAGATAGATGGCTAGATAGATAGATGGCTAGATAGATAGATAGAATCATAGATAGATGGCTAGATAGATAGAATCATAGATAGAATCATAGATAGATAGAATCATAGATAGATAGCTAGATAGATAGATGATAGATAAATAGATAGATAGATGGCTAGATAGATAGAATCATAGATAGATAGAATCATAGATAGATAGAATCATAGATAGATAGCTAGATAGATAGATGATAGATATGTGGCGCCCCTGTGGCTTCAGTCACCACAGGGTACTGTACCTCACTTAAGGTGCAGTACTCATCCTGGATCCAGAGGAGGTCGGTACCAGTTCCACAACACAAACTCATACACAACCAGGTTGCCCTCCCCATTGGGGACCAGGCTAGGGTCGGGTCTTAAGCTAGTCACCAAACATGGGGGGCGGCCACCCACTAGTGACAGTGAACCGGGGGGAGGAGCAGCCACCAGGGGGAGTTAGGAGCTTACACAACAGTTAGTGTTCTCCAGCAGGAGAGAACAGCAGTGGGACCGGTGCGTTTCAGGGTGCAGAGCATTAGGGTGGAACAGACTTCACGTTGTATCACCAGAATCTGCAGGACAGGGGGATTGCAAGTCCCTCTGACCACCACGAGATCCCGGAGCACAGTGCCACATAGGGTCCGGAGTCGTGATTACAGTCAAGCCACACAGCGGCCCCGCGTCACCTACACACGGGACAGGAGCTAACACTACACGACCCGTGATCCCCAAGCAGCATCAGGCCACGGGGATCCATCTGTAAAGGCGCAAGAAGGAAGGACCCATCGACCACCGTACCGGTTCTAACCTCCAACGGATCTGGGATCGGCTGGGGCCCATCACGGCTGGAACCACAGCAGCTGATTCAGCCTTTTGATTGCCGTCGCCTCGCGCTTCGGCACCAACAGCCACTACTCTCCTCATCATCCTCCCCGGGGCCTCGCTCCACCTGTGGGGAGCAGAACCATCCCTGCTGCAACACCATCCGCCCTGGAGGACAGAGACAGCAGCGTCGGCTAATCCCTGGCCACGTACCACAGGTGGCGTCACAAGACTATCATCCTCATCATTCCCCCACCATCATCCAAATCCCCTTTTATTGTACACCTCCAGGTCACGAAGCCGGGAAGGGCCACCTCTGACATCCCCCTGACCCGACTTCACCGGCCCAGCGACGAGTAACATTTAACCCCTAACCCGTGGGTGCTACAGATAGATGAGAGACGGATGGACAGAGGGACAGAGGGACGGATGGACAGAGGGACGGATGGACAGAGGGATGGATAGACGGTTGGGGGGTCTCACAGCAGGCGGAGGGGATCTCACAGCAGGCGGGGGGGGTCTCACAGAAGGTGGGGGGGGTCTCACAGCAGGCAGGGGGGGTCTCACAGCAGGTGTGGGGGTCTCACAGCAGGCGGGGGGTCTCACAGCAGGTGGGGGGGTCTCACAGCAGGTGGAGGGTCTCACAGCAGGGGGGTCTCACAGCAGGCGGGGGGTCTCACAGCAGGCGGGGGGGTCTCACAGCAGGCGGGGGGGTCTTACAGCAGACGGGAGGGGTCTCACAGCAGGCGGGGGGGTCTCACAGCAGGCGGGGGGGTCTCACAGCAGGTGGGGGGTCTCACAGCAGGTGGGGTGGTTCACAGCAGGTGGGGTGAGCCACAGCAGGTGGGGTGGGTCACAGCAGGTAGGGTGGTCACAGCAGGTGGGGGGTCACAGCAGGTTGGGGGGTCACAGCAGGTGGGGGGGCCACAGCAGGTGGGGGGGTCACAGCAGGCGGAAGGGCCACAGCAGGTGGGGGGGTCAGCAGGTGGGGGGGTCACAGAAGGTGGGGGTGGGGTCACAGAAGGTGGGGGTGGGGTCACAGAAGGTGGGGAGATCACAGCAGATGGAGGAAGGTGAGAGGTGGAGAGGGGGCAGTAGATGAGGGAGGGGGGCAGCGGCTGATGGGGGAGGGGGTGGCAGATGGAGGGGACGCAGCAGATGGGTTCAGTGCTGCTGGATCAGGGGCAGTGACTGCTGCAGCCGGCAGCTGAAGGGTGGGGGCTGGGGCAATGGCGGCGGCTGAAAGGAGACAGTGTCTTTAAACTTACCGATCGCTCCCCTCACCTTCCACAGACTCTGGAGTGAAGCTGAGGGGAGTGATCATCGGCCCCAGATCCACAGTGATTGAAGAGATCGGTCACAAGGCCAATGTCTCCAATCAGAGTTGGGGGCAGGTGCAGCTGAGGTCACCCAGCTCCAGCCAATGATCGGTGCTACAGCTGCACTGATCAGGGCTGGATTTTAATGTTACAGCCATTTTCAATGGTTGGAACATTACAGTGGCTGTGATTGGCTGAGCGGTGTTCGTCAGCTAATCACAGCCTCCTTAGGTCCGGGGAGGAGACACCACCCCACCTGAGGTCAGGAGAGGGCCCCTCCTCCCCGAATCTAAGATATCTGCAGCGTTCGCAGCCACTGGGGCCACGATCTCGTCATGACGTACTGGGTACGTCATGGGTCCTTAAGTACCAGGGAGCTATGACGTACCCAGTACGTTTTCAGGCTCTAGGGGCCCGCTCCCGCTTGGGGCCCCAGTGCGACTGCAGGTGCTGTCAGTGCAACGTCCCCACCCCCTGCCGATGGGGCCCGGTGAGCAGAGAAATGAAAGGGGAGGGGCCCGGGATGTCAGCGTGTCCAGGCCCCGCCTCCTGCTCACTGCACGGCCAGCCCGCCCTGCAAAGTGTACTGTTAACGCCCCCTGCGCTGGGGTCCGGGGAGCAGAGGAATGAAAGGGGAGGGGCCTGTCAGCGTGCCCGGGCCCCGCCTCCTGCTCACTGCACGACCAGCCCGCCCTGCGAAATGTAGTCAATGCCCCCTGCCCTGGGGCCCGGGGAGAAGAGGAAGGAAAGGGGAGGGGCCTGTCAGCATGTTCGGGCTCCCCTCCTGCCTCCTGCTCACCGGGCCCGCTACAGGAGTTCCACTAGTAATGCCCTGATGGCGGCCCTGATCGTTGACTGTATGTAAAACAGCATGTTAAAAACACACATCCGTGTGATGTTCGTGTACGGAAGTGAGCTGACTGCAATTATACTGTGATTTGATTTTGCGATCGGATCACAGCTGCGGAGGACAGGGAGGGAGTGATCTCTCCTGCTCCTCCATTGTCAGCCTGTGCGTATATCACACTGCATTTGGATGTCATCAGAGTGCAGTCCAATGTTTCACTCGCACCCATAGACTAGTACGGGAAAAAACTCGCAGATCTGAGCTGCAGCATTGTCTTAAATGGAGCCGAGTGCGATGTGAGATTTTTTCGCATTGCACTCGTGCGAGTCATACGCCAGTGAGAGCGTACCCTATGTACCCTAAGACACCTTCTCTCGGTTTCCAGTTTACTTTGCCCAAATCACCTAAAAAATGAGGTTTAATAGGAGGCAATTAAAGGTATGTGAGTAACATAAGTGCAGAGGAATAATCCTGGAGATGGCAGGCGTGTAATAAAACATGGTGCTTCATTCATTAAAGGGTTATTGCCATCTTCATAAATGGATATTTTACTGGTTAGAGCTTGTAAAAACAAACACTTTTGCAATTTACTGCTTATTAATATTTGCAGCCGTTCTTGACATATTATAACACTTTTCTGTTGTTTACAGCTCGTTGCCTAGGTGACCGACCACCGCTGCTTTCTTGCTTTTAAGCATTGCTCCAAAGCCGGCCAGGCTCCAGCAATACTCGGCAGCAGTAAATTGCAAAAGTGATCATCAATCTGACAGTAAGGACAGTGCGGCACACTGGTGCCCAAGCTAATGTCAATGGAGGTTGGAGATGGACAGAGCTATCTTATTTGTCTCTGATGTGGAGGAGCAGTGACCCCGACCGAAATTCCTCTAGTTTATAGACCGGTGCAGACACAGGGAACATAAACAAGATGGAGCAGGTTTTTCTCCACTCCCCACAGATGGCCACTCCTGGAGGCCCGCACTCACCCAACAATAGACCACACCCTGAAGGAGGCCTCCTCGGATCGCTCCATGATGACTTGATGAACGCTCTGTAGGAAGATCGATCTTCTGCAAGCCTAGATAGGTGCACCAGGGTCTAGATCAGGGGTCTCAAACTCGGCTGGGTGTATGGGCCGCACAGAGGAAAAAAAATAATTTGGGGGCCGCATTCTTTGCAGGACAAAGTGACATTTTTATTGGTACCATATATAATATATTTTATTGTTTTTTTACACTCCTTGGGATCACTGATTTTCACTTGTTCATTATAGCAAATGTGCACATTCTTTGTTTAAATATAAACATTTTTTATTTTTTTTTACATTTTATTCCTTTCTTGTAACTAATAGTCTTGCAATTAGCACTATATAGAAATTTTGACCAACATCTTTTAGTAATGTTCCCCATATTGTTGTAACGTGCCCATCCTTGTCCCCTTGTAGTATTGTGCCCCATCCCACAGTAATGTGCCCATCTTTGTCCCCTTGTAGTATTGTACCCCATCCTAGTCCCCATCCCACAGTAATGTGCTCATCCTTGTCCCCATCCCACAGTAATGTGCTCATCCTTGTCCCCATCCCACAGTAATGTGCTCATCCTTGTCCCCATCCTAAAGTAATGTTCTCCATCCTTGTCCCCATTTTGTAGTAATGTGTTCATCCTTGTCCCCATCCTATAGTAATGTCCCCAATCTATAGTAATGTGTCCATCCTTGTCCCCCATCTTATAGTAATGTTCCCCATGCTTGTCCCCTTGTAGCAATGTCCCCATCCTATAGTACTGTCCCCATTCTATAGTACTGTCCCTATCCTATAGTAATGTCCCCAGCATTATCCCTATTCTATAGTAATGTTTCCCATCCTTGTCCCTTTGTAGTAATGTCCCTATCCTACAGTAATGTGCCCACCTTGTCCCCGTCCTTTAGTAATGTCCCCATCCTATAATACTGTTCCCATCCTAGTCCCTATCCTATAGTAATGTCCCCAGCCTTGTCCCCATTCTATAGAAATGTCCCCAGCCTTGTCCCCATTCTATAGTAATGTCCCCATACTATAGTAATAATGTCCCCATCCAATAGTATTGTGCCCATCCTTGTAATGTCCCAATCCTATAGTAATGTCCCCAGCCTTATCCCCATCTCATAGTAATGTGCGCACTTTGTCCCCATCCTGTAGTAATGGGTCAGCAGCTCCCCTCACCTTCCACAGACGCCGGAGTGAAGCTGAGGGGAGTGGTCTGCGGCCCCAGATCCACAGTGATTGGAGAGATCGCTCACAAGGCCGGTCTCTCCAATCAGATCTGGGGGCGGGTGAAACACAGGTCACCCAGCTCCAGGCAATGATCAGGGCTTCAGCTGCACTGATCTTGGCTGGATTTCAATGTTTAAGCGATTTTCAATGGCTGAAACATTAGTGGCTGTGATTGGCTGAGCGGCGTTCGTCAGCCAATCACAGCCTCCGTAGGTCCGGGAAGGACACAGCACCTCTCCTGAGGTCCCCTCCTCCCCGAATCTAAGGTATTGGCAGCGATCGTGGCTACCGGGGCTGCGATTTCGCCATGACGTACTGGGTACGTCATGGGTCCTTAAGTACCAGGGAGCCATAGCGTACCCAGTACGTCATAGGTCGCTAAGGGGTTAACGTCCAACACACACACACACACACACACACACACACACACACACACAAACACACACATACAAACACAAACCATTCTTCTCACCTGTCCCGCGCTCCCTCCGCTGCCTCATCTCTGCTTCGTGCGGCCCCCAGGCCCGTGCCCCTGTTCACTATCGCGGCAGGTGCAGTGTCACTGTCAGTGATTTATGTGAGATGATTGTATTGCTGGCGTGAGACCGCAGCACCAGCAATACATTAATCTGACATAGAGTGCAGATAGTGGCTGCGGCCCCTGCACCGGCCGCGATAGTGAACAGGTACACGGGCCTGGGAGCCGCACGAACTACCCTGAGGGGTGGCATGCGGACCGCGGGCCACGTGTTTGAGATCCCTGGCATAGGGCATGTATAGGGCGCTGGTCACAGACATGTAGTGCACAGTACCCGGCTTACAGCCGATTAGTGAAGCCCCCACTATTAGATCAGGTGGGCTGCCCACCAGAAAAGACACCCCAGATTACAAAGCCAATATACATGGGATTGGCTGCATAAAAATATATATAACGTACAATAATATACAGTATATATGATTAATATATGAGGTATTGGTCGATATTTTGGCCAAAAAATCACAACCTTGCAACCCACGTCAAGAGTCCTCATTGTTTTGTGAGTCCCTTTGCTAAAATTAAAAACAAAAGCCACAGCCAAAAGCCAATTAAAATTCCCCAAAATTTCATAAGTGCAATATAACAAAAAATAGGGGCAGCAGAATTTACCAGAAAATACTGCACTAAAGATGGGGGCAAAATACTGATGAGACCACCACTCACAACCTCCCAAATCATGGAGGGGGCGACTGCTCAGTATTAGACAAGGCTTGTATAGGGCACTGGTCACACACAAAAAGTACCCAGCGCCTGTATACAAATAAATATAACATGGAAAAACAATATATAATACATTTATGTGGCATTGGTTGATATTTTGGCCAAAATACACAAAGCTCGCAACCCACGTCAAGGGTCCTCATGTCTTGCGAGTCCCTACCCTAAAATTAACAGCAAAGCTACGGAAAAAAACTAAAATTCCCCAAAATTTCCTATTTAATATAGAAGAGCAACAGCATTAATCTGCCCAGATCACAGACTAATGCCCTGACATGGGACCGGACAGGAGAATACTTTTGCTCTATATTATATTATTTGGAACGTATACATTTTTGGGGATTTTAGTTTATGTTTCTGGAGCTTTACTTTTAATTTCTCCCTCTTTAACTAAATCTTTTTTCCCCCGAATGTTGGGATCTGTCTGGGGCCGTCGGCCCCAGAAACAGGTTCATAGCCTTAAGGTTGAAAGACACAAAAAGCTAATGTGTTGATCCAGAGGAAGGCGAAAACCCGATGAGGCAAAAGACAATTGCCCCATATTAGGGGAAAAATTCCTTCCCGACTCCACAAACGGCAATAAGACTAGTTCCTGGATCAACGTCCCATAATCTTGTGCCAATAACCTGCAAATAGTCAAGAAAGGCGCACAGTCCTCCATGACCGTAACATAATGTGGCGGAGAGATCCATCATCTCATTTCTCCCACTGTAATAATGGCCTTTACACAAAGGGAATTAGGAGCTTGATACTAGAGAGGTTGAATTAACCCTAATGGAAATAAGCTACTGAAGCTTTTTTCCTAAATGTTGGGATCTGTCTAAGGCCATCAGCTCATAAGGCTTCCTCAGACAGACTTGGCGCAAGCCACTCCATTTTGCATGTCCTTTAAGGACCCTGGCCTTCACCATTACACCCTCCTGAACAAGGGATAAAGACTCACCACAGGCCAAGGGTTGCAGCTACAGAGTAGCTGCTGGCCGGAGGAGCGAGTTTGGGGCTAGAGTGGTTGAATCAACCCTAAATGAAAAAAACTATCTAATGCTACTCTCTCTTGATAGCACCTGTCTGACTCCGTTGGCTGAAAAAAGCTTCCTCAGACAGACATGGCACTAGCCTCTATATCTTTCAGGTTCCAAAGGAACCCTAGATTTCAATCTTACACCTCTGTACAGTGATAAAGACTTATCACAGAGCCAGGATTGCATCCACAGAGTAGCTGCTGGCCGGAGGTGCGAGCTTAAGGCTACAGTGGGTACACAACAGCTAATTCTCACTAAAATAAATTCTAACTAATGCTACTTTCCTAAATGAAGCTTTCAGAGGCAATTGGCTCAAAAAAGCTTCCAACACAGACGTGGAGCAAAACACTCCAAAGGAACCCTGGCATAGACCTTTGAACCTCAATAGAGGGACAGTTTCATAGCCTTAAGGTTGAAAGACACAAGTTCAGCCTGAAAGCTAATGTGTTGATCCAGAGGAAGGCAAAAACCCCATGAGGCAAAAGACAATTGCCCCATATTAGGGGAAAAATTCCTTCCCGACTCCACATACGGCAATCAGACTAGTTCCCTGGATCAACGTCCCATAACAGCATCTACTGCCAATAACCTACAAATAGTCATGAAAGGTGCACAGGCCTCCATGATCGTAAGATAATGGGGTGGAGAGATCCATCACCTCATTGCTCACACTGTAAAAATGTCCTTTACATAAAAGGAATTAGGAGCTTAATACTAGAGCGGCTGAATTATCCCTAATGGAAATGAGCTACTAAAGCTTTGTTCCAAAATGTTAGAATCTATCTAAGGCCATCAGCTCAAAAAGGCTTCCTCAGACAGACTTCACACAAGCCATTTCATTCTGTAGGTTCCATAGGAACCCTGACCGTCACCATTACACCCCTTAATAGGGATAACGCCTTACCACAAGCCCAGGGTTGCATCTACAGAGTAGCTGCTGGCCGGAGGAGCGAGCTTGAGGCTAGTGAGGCCAAAACAACCCTAACTGAAATAAACCCCAACTATCAATACTAACACAAATCTGTGCAAATTAACAAACAACTTATAACATTAATTATAATTAGTTTCTTCTTTCGTGGTCTCTTGGACACAACCATAACCAGAACTCGACATCTCCATATACGATACACTTTATGAGGCTGCCGAATTTAGGTCAGGGGGACCAGCACCAGAAAAGTGTTGTAAAACTGTCTGAAATCCTGAAAACGTCCCGCACACCTTACATGTGATCACTTTTCACCTTTTTACACCGGCTCTTTCATCTTTTTAAAAAGTGAGCAGAGCTTAGTATAATATAGGGAGCAAAAGTGGGGTAAAATATCCCTGACAGATCTTACTCCAGGGGGCACGTCATGAAGGTCGGCGCAGAAAAGCCCCAGCCTTGATAAATTGCCCAGCAAAGGTTTACATGACATTAGCGGATAACGAGCAGTGATATGGTCACCAGGTTCTCACGATGCTCACGGTCCTGCGTTGTGGGGCGTTCCTATCCTGGTTACTATCCAAAAAGGCAGTAAAGGCGCAGGGCTCCACGGTTTATAATCCAAGGACTCCATCCAGGGGCTCCACGGTGTATAATCCAGGGGCTCCACGGTGTATAATCTAGGGGCTCCACGGTGTATAATCCAAGGGCTCCATGGTTTCTTTTTCAAGGGCTCCTCTTTCTTCTTTCTTGCTTGCGTAGCTCGGTCCATCGTCCTGTTGCTTTATGAAGTATAATGGCTGTTAGGCTCTCAGGAGCGGATTTTTAGACCCTTTGATCACTGTGACATCACAAAATGATGACATAGGCAAGTGAGTGTCGCCTCTTTATGTAGTCATCGGAGTGGTCAGCTATAATTTGCATATTCCATGATGTCATAAACCTATGATGTCACCACAGTGAGAATAGACATGAATGTTCCATTCTGATCCCGGCCGTCATCATCATCTGAAAACAGCGGCGCACAGATGTCTCAGTTTTCACGTTTAGTTACAAAGCAGAGGACTTAGTTCTATAAAAGTCAAATGTGCGATCGATGGCCGCCCCCAATTCACAGCTCTGGAGCCGCAGATCGGCCACCGAGGATTCTGGGGAAACTGAGTGACAGATATTAAACTAAATAAAAATTCAGAATTTTTAGAAATCCAAGAGAGCCCTGGAGATGTGATGGCGAAAACTATGTATAATAAATATATAAGAGACCCCAATAAACCTTATTATAGGGATTGCAGGTGACAGGGTGCAGGGGCTCACAACAACCTTCCATTTGATGATTTTGGTTCTGCTCCACTTACTGCAGTACATCACTCCTCAGCCCATCCTGCAGTACATCACTCCTCAGCCCATTCTGCAGAACATCACTCCTCAGCCCCATCCTGCAGAACATCACTCCTCAGTCCATCCTGCAGAACATCACTCCTCAGCCCATCCTGCAGTACATCACTCCTCAGTCCATCCTGCAGAACATCACTCCTCAGCCCATCCTGCAGAACATCACTCCTCAGTCCCATCCTGCAGAACATCACTCCTCAGCCCATCCTGAAGTACATCACTCCTCAGCCCACCCTGCAGAACATCACTCCTCAGCCCCATCCTGCAGTACATCACTTCTGCCCTGCTACCCCTAAAACTGGCGAAGGGTACCCTTTTGATCTGGTCCCTGGCATAGGGCACCCCTCTGCTACTGCGCGTGGCATCAAGCCCCCTATGCTGGGGCACCTGACAATGGTCCCCTCTCTTTTTTGCTGCAGCACCTGGTAATGTGTCCTTAGCCCCTCTGCTGTGGCACCTGGTCGTGTGCCTCTTGTCTCTCTACTGTGGTTCTTGGTCGTGTGCCTCTTGTCTCTCTGCTTCGGCGCCTGGTCGTGTGCCTCTCGTCTCTCTGCTGCGGCGCCTGGTCATGTGCCTCTTGTCTCTCTGCTGCGGTGCCTGGTCGTGTGCCTCTTGTCTCTCTGCTGCGGTGCCTGGTCGTGTGCCTTATGTCTCTCTGCTGCTGCGCCTGGTCGTGTGCCTCTTGTCTCTCTGCTGTGATGCCTGGTCGTGTGCCGCTTGTCTCTCTGCTGTAGCGCCTGGTCTTGTGCCTCTTGTCCTTCTGCTGCGGCGCCTGGTCGTGTGCCTCTTGTCTCTCTGCTCTGGTGCCTGATCGTGTGCCTCTTGTCTCTCTGCTGCGGTGCCTGGTCGTGTGCCTTATGTCTCTCTGCTGCTGCGCCTGGTCGTGTGCCTCTTGTCTCTCTGCTGTGATGCCTGGCCGTGTGCCGCTTGTCTCTCTGCTGTAGCGCCTGGTCTTGTGCCTCTTGTCTCTCTGCTGCTGCGCCTGGTCGTGTGCCTCTTGTCTCTCTGCTGTGATGCCTGATTGTGTGCCGCTTGTCTCTCTGCTGTGATGCCTGGTTGTGTGCCGCTTGTCTGTCTGCTGCAGCACCTGGTCGTGTGCCTCTTGTCTCTCTGCTGCGGCGCCTGGTTGACAAAAAAAAATAAATATATATATATATATGTGTGTGTGTATGTATATACAGTATATATATATATATATATATATATATATATATATATATGTATATATATATTTATATATATACAGTACAGACCAAAAGTTTGAAAAGTTTGGACACACCTTCTCATTCAATGAGTTTTCTTTATTTTCATGACTGAAAAATGTAGATTTACATTGAAGGCATCAAAACTATGAATTAAAACATGTGGAATGAAATACTTAAAAAAGTGTGAAACAACAGAAAATATGTCTTATATTCTAGGCTCTTCAAAGTCGCCACCTTTCGCTTTCATTACTGCGTTGCACACTCTTGGCATTTTCTTGGTGAGCTTCAAGAGGTCGTCACCGGAAATGGTTTTACAACAGTCTTGAAGGAGTTCCAGAGATGCTTAGCACTTGTTGGCCCTTTTGCCTTCACTCTGCGGTCCAGCTCACCCCCAAACCATCTCGATTGGGTTCAGGCCTGGTGACTGTGGAGGCCAGGTCATCTGGCGTAGCATCCCATCACTCTCCTTCTTAGTCAAATAGCCCTTACACAGTCTGGAGGTGTGTTTGGGGTCATTGTCCTGTTGAAAAATAAATGATGGTCCAACTAAACGCAAACCGGATGGAATAGCATGCCGCTGCAAGATACTGTGGTAGCCATGCTGGTTCCGTATGCCTTCAATATTGAATAAATCCCCAACAGTGTCACCAGCAAAGCCCCCCACACCATCACACCAACTCCTCCATGCTTCACGGTGGGAACCAGGCATGTAGAGTCCATCCGTTCACCTTTTCCACAAAGACACGGTGGTTGGATCGAAAGATCTCAAATTTGCACTCATCAGGCCAAAGCACAGATTTCCACTGGTCTAATGTCCATTCCTTGTGTTCTTTAGCCCAAACAAGTCTCTTCTGCTTGTTGCCTGTCCTTAGCAGTGGTTTCCTAGCAGCTATTTTAATATTGAATAAATCAACAACAGTCTTGAAGGAGTTCCAGAGATGCTTAGCACTTGTTGGCCCTTTTGCCTTCATTCTGCGGTCCAGCTCACCCCAAACCATCTCGATTGGGTTCAGGTCTGGTGACTGAGGAGGCCAGGTCATCTGGCGTAGCACCTCATCACTCTCCTTCACGCCGCTGCAAGATGCTGTGGTAGCCATGCTGGTTCCGTATGCCTTCAATATTGAATAAATCCCCAACAGTGTCACCAGCAAAGCCCCCCCACACCATCACACCTCCTCATCCATGCTTTACGGTGGGAACCAGGCATGTAGAATTCATCCGTTCACCTTTTCTACAAAGACACGGTGGTTGGATCCAAAGATCTCAAATTTGGAATCATCAGGCCAAAGCACAGATTTCCACTGGTCTAATGTCCATTCCTTGTGTTCTTTAGCCCAAACAAGTCTCTTCTGCTTGTTGCCTGTCCTTAGCAGTGGTTTCCTAGCAGCTATTTTATCATGAAGACCTGCTGCACAAAATCTCCTCTTAATAGTTGCTCTAGAGATGAGAATCTGTGTCCAAACTTTTGGCCTGTACTATATCTATATCTAATATATATATATATATTATTTATACAAACAAATGGGAGAAAAATCACACATTGAGCGCTGTTAATGGAAAATAAGAGAACTGGTGTTGGTCATCTCATAATAGTAAGGGAAAATAAATACTACCAAAAAATGAAGTCTCTCCAATAAGGCACATGTAAGTATAAATAGTACAACTACAAAGTGTATTATATAAGAAACAGTTAACTTTGCCCATGATAAGACTAGTGATGTCAGTAGGGACACAAGAAGAGGGGGGAAGGGGTGCACTGAGCAATTACCACTGTTCGATGTGGGATTTTCTCCCATTTATTGATTGCCTTATTTAATAAGTTGTCAATAAAATTATAATTTTATTATACTGCTCCTGTTTTTTGTTTTTCCTGAACATTACTGATAGTCCTTACACTTGGGATCTTTTAGGGAAATCTCTTTTGGTTTTTCAGATATACGGATCTTTTAGGGAAATCTCTTTTGATTTTTCAGATATACACAAGGGACCGTTACATGATCTATAATGTCCATATAGCAATTTATTTTTGTAGGTTTTATACTATCTGCCAATATTAATACTGAGCGATCATCCCCTCTGTGTTTCATCCATCTTTAGATCACCTAGAGAAAGTATGGATGGGATCTTTGGGTCACCTTTACATATTTTTTTTTTTAACTTCGTTTTATTAACTATTTCAAACATGGTACAACTGACATTTGCCATATAAAGATAGCTCAGTATATAGATAGTAATATTTAAGTATAACAATGAACAGTCATATAAAGTCCATAATATCTTTAGCACTTAAAATAGAACAATGTTATTATCCATACTTCTTATCATTTGCATATATATCTAATTTTATATTGAGCATAAGAACAGCTGTAACTATCAGCATGACCATATTTTGAAAACAAGATAGAAAGAGGAATAGAAAAAGGAAGAAAGAAAGAACAACAACAGCCACATTGCATTATTATATCTCAATATACCATTGGACAGTGTTCCATATCCCAACATCTAACGGGAACCACCATTATCCGCATAATCTCCCTCAAACCTCCACAAGTGTGTCTGGAGAAGAATTCCACAAACCCCAGATTTTGTTACATTTTCCCGGGCACCCCCTATTATAATATACCACCTGCTCATAGACTATGGTTGCATTGACTAGTTTAACCCAGGACCGCACAGTTGGATTTGAATCTCCCATCCACCTCAGAGCTATTAATTTCCTAGCCAGAAACAATGCCTCTCTGAGGAATATTGTCATGTAATGATCCCAGGACTCTTCCTCCACCACCCCAAACAGGCATATCAAAAGGGCACACAAAACAGGAATCGACACAATTGATGTCAGCAGAGATGTCACTCCCCGCCAGTACGAAGATATATTGGGACAGCTCCAAATCATATGTATGAAATTTTCCCATGAGAGATGACACCTCGGGCACTCCGATGTACGAGAACGGCCCATACTGAATAATCGAGTTGGAGTAAGGTATGCCTGGTGGATAATGTAGCATTGAATCAACTTATTATTAACCGAAGGGGATACCACAGTCGGAGATTCCAATATCTCTTCCTATTCCTCTCCCTGTAGAGAGGGAATTAGAGATTTCCATCTATCCTGGGCTGGCAAGGGGTCCGACTCCACCCCCACCGACAACAGGTAAGTATATATAGCTGAGATGAGGCTTCGATGTCCTTGTGATTTTAGAATACCTATCATAGGAAGTGATGATATCAATTTCCTCACTCCAATTTTCTGTATGTGGGATTGAATCGCTGTGCGAATCTGCAGGTATCTAAAAAACTGTGATCTTGGAACATTATATTCAATCTGGACTTGTTCAAAGGACTTGAAGGTTGTGGTTCCCGGGACAAAAAGATCACCTAATGCACTGACGCTGGGAGTGGCCCAGAATTGCGCCGAGAGGTGATCTCTCAGAGTATGGAAGTGGCTATTCCCCCATAATGGGAGTTCCGCCACCACCCCTTCGAAGTGTGCCACCCTCTTGGCTTGTTGCCAGACTAATCTTGCCAACCTGAGGAGGGGTAATTGCCGTGGTGTTCTCAGTCCATCTGATTCCAGAAAACCCACTAAACAATCAGTCCCAGCCGCATGTGCCAAGTGACTCTAAGTTTGGCAGCTGACATCCAGGCATCCAAGTCTCTAGTGCCCTAAGCTGTCCCGGGAAGGAAGTAGAGGAAGAACTCCGGTAACGCCATCCCTCCCAGTCTTTTGGATCTCTGTAAAATGGATAACCGAAGTTTGGGTCTGGATTACCCCCATATGAAAGAGGTAGTAAGCGAGTTCAACATTGAGAAGAATGATTTGGGTACTGATACTGGATTATGTTGTAGTGTATAACTAAGCTTTGGAAGTAATATCATTTTGATTAAATTTATTCTGCCAACCACTGACAGGGGTAGCTTGCTCCACAAGTTATATTTAAGTTTAACGTGCTCCAGAAGTGGTGTTATACTCGTCTGCAGGTCTAGTGTATGGTCTTTCTGTATGTGCATTCCCAGGTACTTAAAGCTAGTTACCACTTGCAGAGGTGACCTACCCTCCATTGAAATTCCAGACCCATGAATTAATGGCATCAAAGCCGACTTATCCCAGTTTATGCGTAGTCCCGAAAACTCCCCAAATGTATCTATAGTGTCTATAACCACCGGTAGAGTCTCTTGCACTCGATCTAAGAAGACAACCATGTCATCCGCATACAATCCTATTTGATCTGTGCGGTCGGCTATAGTGATTCCAGTGATCTGTGGATGAGAGCGGATTCTAATTGCCAAAGCTTCAATAACTAGTGCAAACAATGCTGGAGACAGAGGGCATCCCTGTCTTGTGCCCCGATTCAATGAGAAGGGTGTAGACATAGCACCATTGACTAGTATCCTGGCTGTCGGGGACCTATACAACATATGAATCCAGTTACTGAATTTAGGCCCAAAAGCGAATCTCTGGAGGCAGGCAAATAAAAATGGCCATTCTACCGAGTCAAATGCCTTGGCCGCGTCCAGCGAGGCCAAGGCCCACTCGTTCTCCTGGACCAGTGTGCTATATTGCACTATGGACTGGACCCGTCTTATATTTATAGAGGTGTTTTTCCCAGGCATAAATCCGGTTTGATCTGGGTGAACTATACTCAATATGACTGAATTAAGCCTGGACGCCAGTATTTTGGTAAAGATCTTGTAATCCACGTTAACTAGGGATATAGGACGGTATGAACCGCAGTCTAGTGGGTCTTTACCCTCCTTCCTCAGCACAACTATATGTGCTTCGTACAAGGAAGCAGGTAGAGAGTCGCCGGCTGAAAAATGTGAGAAAACCTCTAAAAGAATCTGGGCCAATACGTCACCATATTTACTATAGAATTCTATGGGAAGGCCATCTGGACCCGGAGATTTCCCCCTAGCTATATCCGAGATGGCAGTAATCACTTCGTCCAGTGGGATGTCCACCTCCAGAGACGCCCGTTGTGATCCACTCAAAGTGGGAAACTCCAAATCCGACAAATATGTCACGCAACTTTGAACTCCATGAGGATTTGTAGAAGTGTATAGGGTTTATAGTATTCACAAAAGCACTCTAAAATATCTTCAGGGGATGTAGCTATTGAGCCATCCATCCTCCGTATACCCAATATTGTATTTGAAGTGTGGTCACCTTTATATTTGCTTTGCTGTTTGGGATCTTTTCTGGCTAATGACTGAGTGGTAATTTTTGCCAGTACATTTGCCTTTTAGTAAGATGGCGTTTGCACTAAAGAGTGAAAGCTTAAATATGCAGGGAGGGTGGGACATTATATATGTGTTTTTTATCTATCGTTGACTGTATGTAAAACAGCATGTTAAAAACACGCAGTAAATTGCAAAAGTGATCATCAATCTGACAGTAAGGACAGTGCGGCACACTGGTGCCCAAGCTAATGTCAATGGAGGTTGGACATGGACAGAGCTATCTTATTTGTCTCTGATGTGGAGGAGCAGTGACCCCGACCGAAATTCCTCTAGTTTATAGACCGGTGCAGACACAGGGAACATAAACAAGATGGAGCAGGTTTTTCTCCACTCCCCACAGATGGCCACTCCTGGAGGCCCGCACTCACCCAACAATAGACCACACCCTGAAGGAGGCCTCCTCGGATCGCTCCATGACGACTTGATGAACGCTCTGTTGGAAGATCGATCTTCTGCAAGCCTAGATAGGTCTAAATCAGGGGTCTCAAACTAGGCTGGGTGTATGGGCTGCACAGAGGAAAAAAAATAATTTGGGGGGCCGCATTCTTTGCAGGACAAAGTGACATTTTGATTGGTACCATATATAATATATTTTATTTTTTTTACACACCTTGGGATCACTGATTTTGAACATTTTCACTTGTTCATTATAGCAAACGTGCACATTCTTTGTTTAAATATAAACATTTTTTTTTATTTACATTTTATTCTTTTCTTGTCACTAATAGTCTTACAATTAGCACTATATAGTTATTTTGACCAACATCTTTTAGTAATGTTCCCCATATTGTTGTAACGTGCCCATCCTTGTCCCCTTGTAGTATTGTGCCCCATCCCACAGTAATGTGCCCATCCTTGTCCCCTTATAGTATTGTGCCCCATCCTAGTCTCCATCCCACTGTAATGTGCTCATCCTTGTCCCCATCCCACAGTAATGTGCTCATCCTTGTCCCCATCCTAAAGTAATGTTCCCCATCCTTGTCACCATGTTATAGTAATGTGTTCATCCTTGTCCCCATCCTATAGTAATGTCCCCAATCTATAGTAATGTGTCCGTCCTTGTCCCCCATCTTATAGTAATGTCCCCATCCTATAGTACTGTCCCCATTCTATAGTACTGTCCCTATCCTATAGTAATGTCCCCAGCATTATCCCTATTCTATAGTAATGTTTCCCATCCTTGTCCCCTTGTAGTAATGTACCTATCCTACAGTAATGTTCCACCTTGTCCCCGTCCTGTATTAATGTCCCAATCCTATAATACTGTGCCCATCCTAGTCCCTATCCTATAGTAATGTCCCTAACCTTGTCCCCATTCTATAGTAATGTCCCCAGCCTTGTCCCCATTCTATAGTAATGTCCCCTTACTATAGTAATAATGTCCCCATCCAATAGTATTGTGCCCATCCTTGTAATGTCCCATTCCTATAGTAATGTCCCCAGCCTTATCCCCATCTCATAGTAATGTGCGCACTTTGTCCCCATCCTGTAGTAATGGGTCAGCAGCTCCCCTCACCTTCCACAGACGCAGGAGTGAAGCTGAGGGGAGTGGTCTGTGGCCCCAGATCCACAGTGATTGGAGAGATCTGACACAAGGCCGGTCTCTACAATCAGAGCTGGGGGCGGGTGAAACACAGGTCACCTAGCTCCAGCCAATGATCAAGGCTTCAGCTGCACTGATCTTGGCTGGATTTCAATGTTTCAGCGATTTTCAATGGCTGAAACATTAGTGGCTGTGATTGGCAGAGCGGCGTTCGTCAGCCGATCACAGCCTCCGTAGGTCCGGGAAGGAGACACCACCCCTCCTGAGGTCCCCTCCTCCCCGAATCTAAGGTATTGGCAGAGATCGTACCTACCGGGGCTGCGATTTCGCCATGATGTACTGGGTACGTCATGGGTCCTTAAGTACCAGGGAGCCATAACGTACCCAGTACGTTATAGGTCGCTAAGGGGTTAACGTCCAACACACACACACACACACACACAAACACACACACACACACACAAACACAAACCATTCTTCTCACCTGTCCCTCGCTCCCTCCGCTGCCTCATCTCGTGCGGTCCCCAGACCCGTGTCCTGTTCACTATCGCGGCAGGTGCAGTGCCGCTGTCAGTGATTTATGTGAGATGATTGTATTGCTGGCGCGAGAGCGCAGCACCAGCAAAACATTCATCTGACATAAAGTGCAGACAGTGGCTGCGGCCCCTGCACCGGCCGCGATAGTGAACAGGGGCACGGGCCTGGGGGCCACACGAACTACCCTGAGGGGCCGCATGCGGCCCGCGGGCCGCGTGTTTCAGATCCCTGGCATAGGGCATGTATAGGGCGCTGGTCACAGACATGTAGTGCACAGTACCCGGCTTACAGCCGATTAGTGAAGCCCCCACTATTAGATCAGGTGGGCTGCCCACCGGGAAAGACATCCTATATTACAAAGCCAATATACATGGGATTGGCTGCATAAAAATATATATATAACGTACAATAATATACAGTATATATGATTAATATATGAGGTATTGGTCGATATTTTGGCCAAAAAATCACAACCTTGCAACCCACGTCAAGAGTCCTCATTGTTTTGTGAGTCCCTTTGCTAAAATTAAAAACAAAAGCCACAGAATTGGGAATTAAAATTCCCCAAAATTTCATAAGTACAATATAACAAAAAATAGGGGCAGCAGAATTTACCAGAAAATACTGCACTAAAGATGGGGGCAAAATACTGATGAGACCACCACTCACAACCTCCCGATTCATGGAGGGGGCGACTGTTCAGTATTAGATAAGACTTGTATAGGGCGCTGGTCACACACATGAAGTACTCAGTGCCTGTATACAAATAAATATAACATGGAAAAACAATATATAATACATTTATGTGGCATTGGTTGATATTTTGGCCAAAATACGCAAAGCTCGCAACCCACGTCAAGGGTCCTCATGTCTTGCGAGTCCCTACCCTAAAATTAACAGCAAAGCTACAGAAAAAAACTAAAATTCCCCAAAATGTCCTATTTAATATAGAAGAGCAACAGCATTAATCTGCCCAGATCACAGACTAATGCCCTGACATGGTACCGGAGAGGAGAATACTTTTGCTCTATATTTTTTGGAACTTATACATTTTTGGGGAATTTAGTTTATGTTTCTGGAGCTTTACTTTTAATTTCTCCCTCTTTAACTAAATCTTTTTTTTCCCCTGAATGTTGGGATCTGTCTGAGGCAGTCGGCCCCAGGAACAGGTTCATAGCCTTAAGGTTAAAAGACACAAAAAGCTAATGTGTTGATCCAGAGGAAGGCGAAAACCCCATGAGGCAAAAGACAATTGCCCCATATTAGGGGAAAAATTCCTTCCCGACTCCACACACAGCAATCAGACTAGTTCCCTGGATCAACGTCCCATAATCTAGTGCTAATAACCTGCAAATAGTCAAGAAAGGCGCACAGTCCTCCATGACCGTAACATAATGTGGCGGAGAGATCCATCATCTCATTGCTCACACTGTAATAATGTCCTTTACACAAAGGGAATTAGAAGCTTGATACTAGAGAGGTTGAATTAACCTTAATGGAAATAAGCTACTAAAGCTTTTTTCCTAAAGGTACCGTCACACATAACGAGATCGCTAGCGAGATCGCAGCTGAGTCATGGTTTCCGTGACGCAGTAGCGATCCCGTTAGCGATCTTGTTATGTGTGACACCTACCAGCGATCAGGCCCCTGCTGTGAGATCTCTAGTCGTTGCAGAATGGTCCAGGCCATTTTCTTCAAAGGTGATGTCCTGCTGGGCAAGACACATCGCTGTGTTTGACACTGTGTGACAGGGTCACAGTGACTGCTGAGATCGTTATACAGGTCGCTACTGCGACCTGTATTATTCCTGCATTGCTGGTAAGATCTGACTGTGTGACATCTCATCTGCGACCTCCCAGCGACTTACCTGCGATCTCTATCAGGTCGCATCGTTTTCTGGATCGCTGGTAAGTCGTTGTGTGTGACTGGGCCTTAAATGTTGGGATCTGTCTAAGGCCATCAGCTCATAAGGCTTCCTCAGACAGACTTGGCGCAAGCCACTCCATTTTGCATGTCCTTTAAGGACCCTGGCCTTCACCATTACACCCTCCTGAACAAGGGATAAAGACTCACCACAGGCCAAGGGTTGCAGCTACAGAGTAGCTGCTGGCCGGAGGAGCGAGTTTGGGGCTAGAGTGGTTCAATCAACCCTAAATGAAAAAAACTATCTAATGCTACTCTCTCTTGATAGCACCTGTCTGAGGCCGTTGGCTGAAAAATGCTTCCTCAGACAGACATGGCACTAGCCTCTATATCTTTCAGGTTCCAAAGGAACCCTAGATTTCAATCTTACACCTCTGTACAGTGATAAAGACTTATCACAGAGCCAGGATTGCATCCACAGAGTAGCTGCTGGCCGGAGGAGCGAGCTTAAGGCTACAGTGGGTACACAACAGCTAATTCTCACTAAAATAAATTCTAACTAATGCTACTTTCCTAAATGAAGCTTTCAGAGGCAATTGGCTCAAAAAAGCTTCCAGCACAGACGTGGAGTAAAACACTCCAAAGGAACCCTGGCATAGACCTTTGAACCTCAATAAAGGGACAGTTTCATAGCCTTAAGGTTGAAAGACACAAGTTCAGCATAAAAGCTAATGTGTTGATCCAGAGGAAGGCAAAAACCCTATGAGGCAAAAGACAATTGCCCCATATTAGGAGAAAACTTCCTTCCCAACTCCACATACGGCAATCAGACTAGTTCCCTGGATCAACGTCCCATAACAGCATCTACTGCCAATAACCTACAAATAGTCATGAAAGGTGTATAGGCCTCCATGACCGTAAGATAATGGGGTGGAGAGATCCATCACCTCATTGCTCACACTGTAAAAATGTCCTTTACATAAAAGGAATTAGGGGCTTAATACTAGAGCGGCTGAATTATCCCTAATGGAAATGAGCTACTAAAGCTTTGTTCCAAAATGTTAGAATCTATCTAAGGCCATCAGCTCAAAAAGGCTTCCTCAGACAGACTTCACACAAGCCATTTCATTCTGTAGGTTCCATAGGAACCCTGACCATCACCATTACACCCCTTAACAGGGATAAAGCCTTACCACAGGCCCAGGGTTGCATCTACAGAGTAGTTGCTGGCCGGAGGAGCGAGCTTGAGGCTAGTGAGGCCAAAACAACCCTAACTGAAATAAACCCCAACTATCAATACTAACACAAATCTGTGCAAATTAACAAACAACTTATAACATTAATTATAATTAGTTTCTTCTTTCGTGGTCTCTTGGACACAACCCTGACCAGAACTCGACATCTCCATATACGATACACTTTATGAGGCTGACGAATTTAGGTCAGGGGGACCAGCACCAGAAAAGTGTTGTAAAACTGTCTGAAATCCTGAAAACGTCCCGCACACCTTACATGTGATCACTTTTCACCTTTTTACACCGGCTCTTTCATCTTTTTTAAAAAGTGAGCAGAGCTTAGTATAATATAGGGAGCAAAAGTGGGGTAAAATATTCCTGACAGATCTTACTCCAGGGGGCGCGTCATGAAGGTCGGCGCAGAAAAGCCCCAGCCTTGATAAATTGCCCAGCAAAGGTTTACATGACATTAGCGGATAACGAGCAGTGATATGGTCACCAGGTTCTCACGATGCTCACGGTCCTGCGTTGTGGGGCGTTCCTATCCTGGTTACTATCCAAAAAGGCAGTAAAGGCGCAGGGCTCCACGGTGTATAATCCAGGGACTCCATCCAGGGGCTCCACGGTGTATAATCCAGGGGCTCCACGGTGTATAATCCAGGGACTCCATCCAGGGGCTCCACGGTGTATAATCCAGGGGCTCCACAGTGTATAATCCAGGGACTCCATCCAGGGGCTCCACGGTGTATAATCCAGGGGCTCCACGGTGTATAATCTAGGGGCTCCACAGTGTATAATCCAAGGGCTCCATGGTTTCTTTTCCAAGGGCTCCACGGTTTCTTTTCCAAGGGCTCCTCTGTCTTCTTTCTTGCTTGCGTAGCTCGGTCCATCGTCCTGTTGCTTTATGAAGTATAATGGCTGTTAGGCTCTCAGGAGCGGATTTTTAGACCCTTTGATCACTGTGACATCACAAAATGATGACATAGGCAAGTGAGTGTCGCCCCTTTATGTAGTCATCGGAGTGGTCGGCTATAATTTGCATATTCCATGATGTCATAAACCTATGATGTCACCACAGTGAGAACAGACATGAACGTTCCATTCTGATCCCGGCCGTCATCATCATCTGAAAACAGTGGCGCACAGATGTCTCAGTTTTCACGTTTAGTTACAAAGCAGAGAACTTAGTTCTATAAAAGGCAAATGTGCGATCGATGGCCGCCCCCAATTCACAGCTCTGGAGCCGCAGATCGGCCACCGAGGATTCTGGGGAAACTGAGTGACAGATATTAAACTAAATAAAAATTCTAAATTTTTAGAAATCCAAGAGAGCCCTGGAGATGTGATGGCGAAAACTATGTATAATAAATATATAAGAGACCCCAATAAACCTTATTATAGGGATTGCAGGTGACAGGGTGCAGGGGCTCACAACAACCTTCCATTTGATGATTTTGGTTCTGCTCCACTTACTGCAGTACATCACTCCTCAGCCCATGCTGCAGTATATCACTCCTCAGCCCGTCCTGCAGTACATCACTCCGCAGCCCATCCTGCAGTACATCACTCCTCAGCCCATCCTGCAGTACATCACTCCTCAGTCCATCCTATAGAACATCACTCCTCAGCCCATCCTGCAGAACATCACTCCTCAGGCCCATCCTGCAGAACATCACTCCTCAGCCCATCCTGCAGTACATCACTCCTCAGCCCACCCTGCAGTACATCACTCCTCAGCCCACCCTGCAGAACATCACTCCTCAGCCCTATCCTGCAGTATATCACTTCTGCCCTGCTACCCCTACAACTGGCGAAGGGTACCCTTTTGATCTGGTCCCTGGCATAGGGCACCCCTCTGCTACTGCGCGTGGCATCAAGCCCCCTATGCTGGAGCACCTGACAATGGTCCCCTCTCCTTTTTGCTGCAGCACCTGGCAATGTGTCCTTGGCCCCTCTGATGTGGCGCCTGGTCGTGTGCCTCTTGTCTCTCTGCTTCGGCGCCTGGTCATGTGCCTCTCGTCTCTCTGCTGCGGCGCCTGGTCATGTGCCTCTTGTCTCTCTGCTGCTGCGCCTGGTTGTGTGCCGCTTGTCTCTCTGCTGCTGCGCCTGGTCGTGTGCCGCTTGTCTCTCTGCTGCGGCGCCTGGTCGTGTGCCGCTTGTCTCTCTGCTGCGGCGCCTTGTCGTTTGCTTCTTGTCTCTGCTGCGGCGCCTGGTCATGTGCCTCTTGTCTTTCTGCTGCGGCGCCTGGTCGTGTGCCTCTTGTCTCTCTGCTGTGGTGCCTGGTCGTGTGCCTCTTGTCTCTCTGCTGCTGCGCCTGGTCGTGTGCCTCTTGTCTCTCTGCTGTGATGCCTGGTCGTGTGCCGCTTGTCTCTCTGCTGCGGCGCCTGGTCGTGTGCCTCTTGTAAAAAAAAAATATATATATATATGTGTGTGTGTATGTATATACAGTATATATATATATATATATCTATATATATATAATTGCCTTATTCTGTCTGTCTGTCTGTCTGTCTATCTGTCTGTCTATCTGTCTGTCTGTCATGCTCCAAAATTGTGTCCTTACGGTGACACAAAGCTGATTGGCTGCTGGGCTCGCCATGGCCCTGCCCCCCCACACGGATTGGCCGCTCGCCCAGGCTGCGCCCCCACACGGATTGGCCAGCCGCTCGCCCAGGCTCCGCCCCCCCCCACAGATTGGCAATTCGGCCACGCCACGCCCCGCCCCCCTCACGCAATGCACGCTAGCTCTGGCCCCGCCCCCTCCCTCCCCCCGCGCATTCCCCGAACTGACACGGCTGTCACGAAGGTGAGTACTGTACTCCCCCCCCCCCCCCGCGCATTCCCCGAACTGACACGGCTGTCACGGAGGTGAGTACTGTACTCCCCCCCCCCCCCGACCCCCGCTCGCACGGGAGTGGTGTGGATACGTTGGTAACCATGCTCGCATGGTTACAAGCGCATTAAGGTCCTGCGCACATAACAGCACGCACACAAACATACACACACATCAGATCACACTCACTCTCACACACACCTCACACACACCTTACACACACCTCACACACACCTCACATCGCATCCACACACTCACAGCATCCGGCGATATCGCTTGCTTCTCGGCCTCGATGTGACCTTCCAGGACCTGACGGAGGATCACATGGCCTGAAGCATGTGGTATCTCCGGATGTTGTGACTGTGAGCGCGTATGTGCGATATCGTCAGTGTCTGTGTGTGTGAGTGTATGCGATCGGGTGTGTGTGAGTGGATGCGATCGGGTGTTTGTGAGTGGATGCGATCGGGCGTGTGTGAGTGGATGCGATCGGGCGTGTGTGAGTGGATGCGATCGGGTGTGTGTGAGTGGATGCGATCGGGTGTGTGTGAGTGGATGCGATCGGGTGTGTGTGAGTGGATGCGATCGGGTGTGTGAGTGTCGGCAGAGGAGCACGGCGTGCTGGAGGAGGCTGGGAGCAGAGAGGCTGATCATGGGGAAGGCTGGGAGGGGGAGGCTGATGCTGGGGGAGACTGGGAGGGGAAGGCTGATGCTGAAGGAGGCTGGGAGGGGGAGGCTGGGAGGAAGGAGGCTGGGAGGAGAGAGGCTGATCCTGGGGAAGGCTGGGAAGGGGAGGCTGATGCTGAGTGAGGCTGGAAGGAGAGAGGCTGATGCTGGGGGAGGCTGAAAGGAGAGAGGCTGAGGCTGGGAGGAGAGAGGCTGATGCTGGGGAAGGCTGATGCTGAGGGAGGCTGGGAGGGGAAAGCTGATGCTGGGGAAGGCTGGGATGACGGAGGCTGGGAGGAGAGAGGCTGATCCTGGGGAAGGCTGGGAGAGGGAGGCTGATGCTGGGGGAGGCTGGAAGGAGAGAGGCTGATGCTGGGGGAGGCTGGAAGGAGAGAGGCTGATGCTGGGGGAGGCTGGAAGAAGAGAGGCTGATGCTGGTGGAGGCTGATGCTTGGGGAGGCTGATGCTGGGGGAGACTGGGAGGGGAAGGCTGATGCTGAGGGAGGCTGGGAGGGGGAGGCTGGGAGGAAGGAGGCTGGGAGGAGAGAGGCTGATCCTGGGGAAGGCTGGGAACGGGAGGCTGATGCTGAGGGAGGCTGGAAGGAGAGAGGCTGATGCTGGGGGAGGCTGGAAGGAGAGAGGCTGATGCTGGTGGAGGCTGCTGCTTGGGGAGGCTGATGCTGGGGGAGACTGGGAGCGGAAGGCTGATGCTGAGGGAGGCTGGGAGGGGGAGGCTGGGAGGAAGGAGGCTGGGAGGAGAGAGGCTGATCCTGGGGAAGGCTGGGAAGGGGAGGCTGATGCTGAGGGAGGCTGGAAGGAGAGAGGCTGATGCTGGGGGAGCCTGGAAGGAGAGAGGCTGAGGCTGGGAGGAGAGAGGCTGATGCTGGGGAAGGCTGATGCTGAGGGAGGCTGGGAGGACGGAGGCTGGGAGGAGAGAGGCTGATCCTGGGGAAGGCTGGGAGAGGGAGGCTGATGCTGGAGGAGGCTGGAAGGAGAGAGGCTGATGCTGGCGGAGGCTGATGCTGGGGGAGGCTGGAAGGAGAGAGGCTGATGCTGGTGGAGGCTGATGCTTGGGGAGGCTGGGAGAGGGAGGCTGATGCTGAGGGAGGCTGGGAGGAGGGAGGCTGGGAGAGGTAGGCTGAGAGAAGAGAGGCTGATGCTGGGGGAGGCTGATGCTGGGGGAGGCTGGGAGAGGGAGGCTGATGCTGGGGGAGGGTGGGAGGAGGGAGGCTGGGAGGAGAGAGGCTGATGCTGGGGAAGGCTGGGAGGAGAGAGGCTGATGCTGGGGACAGAGAGGAGAGGCTGATGCTGGGAGGAGAGAGGCTGATGCTGGGAGGAGAGAGGCTGATGCTGGGAGGAGAGAGGCTGATGCTGGGAGGAGAGAGGCTGATGCTGGGGGCAGAGAAGCTGATGCTGGGGGCAGAGAGGCTGATGCTGGTGCAGCATGGGGGATGGAGCACGATGGGGGGGTGCGCAGCATCGGGGATGGAGCATGATGGGGGGGTGCGCAGCATCGGGGATGGAGCATGATGGGGGGGTGCGCAGCATCGGGGATGGAGCACGATGGGGAGTGCGGAGTATGGCGGATGGAGCACGTTTGGGAGTGCGCAGCATGGCGGATGGAGCACGTTTGGGAGTGCGCAGCATGGCGAATGGAGCACGTTTGGGAGTGCGCAGCATGGGAGATGGAGCACGATGGGGGGTGCGCAGCATAGGGGATGGAGCACGATGGGGAGTGCGCTGCATGGGGGATGGAGCGCGATGGGGAGTGCGTTGCATGGGGGATGGAGCACGTTTGGGAGTGCGCACCTCCCCCCAACACACACACACACACACACACACACACACACACGCGCGCGCACTGCACAACACACCACACACCACACACACACACACACACACTGGGAACCACAAACAACTGCCCTACACAGACACCCACACACACAGACAACGCTGCACACACACAACACCCAACACACAAACACCGCGGCACACACAAATATACGCACATACCGCACAACACACACATTGCACAAAACATACCTCCCCCCAAAACACACCACACACACACAAACCGCGCAACACACACACAACGCTACAGACACACAGCGCTCCACAAACAACGCAACACACGCAACACACATACAACACCGCTCTCACCCCCCGTCACACCCAGACAACACCCAGAACATGTACAGCGCCCTACACAAACACTTGGTAACTACACACAACAACATCTATATATATATATATATATATATATATATATATATCTATATATATATATATATATATATATATATATATATATATATATATATATATAACAAAAATCATACATGAACTACACAATACGTAAATTCTAGAATACCCGATGCGTAGAATCGGGCCACCTTCTAGTATATATATATATATATATATATATATATATATATATAGACCAAAAGTTTGGACACACCTTCTCATTCAATGAGTTTTCTTTATTTTCATGACTGAAAATTGTAGATTCACATTGAAGGCATCAAAACTATGAATTAAAACATGTGGGATGAAATATTTAAGAAAGTGTGAAACAACAGAAAATATGTCTTATATTCTAGGCTCTTCAAAGTCGCCACCTTTTGCTTTGATTACTGCTTTGCACACTCTTGGCATTCTCTTGATGAGCTTCAAGAGGTAGTCACAGGAAATGGTTTTACAACAGTCTTGAAGGAGTTCCAGAGATGCTTAGCACTTGTTGGCCCTTTTGCCTTCACTCTGCGGTCCAGCTCACTCCAAACCATCTCGATTGGGTTTAGGTCTGGTGACTGTGGAGCCCAGGTCATCTGGCGTAGCACCCCATCACTCTCCTTCTTAGTCAAATAGCCCTTACACAGCCTGGAGGTGTGTTTGAGGTCATTGTCCTGTTGAAAAATAAATGATGGTCCAACTAAACGCAAACCGGATGGAATAGCATGCCTTCAATATTGAATAAATCAACAACAGTCTTGAAGGAGTTCCAGAGATGCTTAGCACTTGTTGGCCCTTTTGCCTTCATTCTGCGGTCCAGCTCACCCCAAACCATCTCGATTGGGTTCAGGTCTGGTGACTGAGGAGGCCAGGTCATCTGGCGTAGCACCTCATCACTCTCCTTCACGCCGCTGTAAGATGCTGTGGTAGCCATGCTGGTTCCGTATGCCTTCAATATTGAATAAATCCCCAACAGTGTCACCAGCAAAGCCCCCCCACACCATCACACCTCCTCATCCATGCTTTACGGTGGGAACCAGGCATGTAGAATTCATCCGTTCACCTTTTCTACAAAGACACGGTGGTTGGATCCAAAGATCTCAAATTTGGAATCATCAGGCCAAAGCACAGATTTCCACTGGTCTAATGTCCATTCCTTGTGTTCTTTAGCCCAAACAAGTCTCTTCTGCTTGTTGCCTGTCCTTAGCAGTGGTTTCCTAGCAGCTATTTTATCATGAAGACCTGCTGCACAAAGTCTCCTCTTAAAGGGAACCTGTCATCAGAAATTTCGCCCAAAAGCTAAAAGATTCCCCCTCTGCAGCTCCTGGGCTGCATTCTAGGAAGATCCCTGTTATTATTGTGCCCCATGTGAGACCAAAATAAAGCCTTTATAAAGTTCTACCTTTTTGTATGCAGCTTCTGTAAATTCGTCACGGGGGCGGGCTTTCTGCCGTCCGTTATTCTGCCCCCTGGTCCTGTATGCTGCCCCCATCGCTCCTTTCCATATCTGATGCACCGCCCACTGCTCCAGCCATCCCCGCGCATGCCCAGTGCCAGTCTCACAGGACTGAGCAGTGTGACCGCTGGTGACGTGTGCGCAGGCAAGTGATTATGGACGGGACTGTGACTGTTATCAGCAAGTACCCGCCCATAATCTCTTGAGCGCGCAAACCTCTCCAGCATTCACACTGGGCTCAGTGTAGATGCTAGACTGTATGGGCTGCTTCCAGGAATGACGTCCCTTTGTCATGTGATAGGGGCGTGTTCGAAATACTATCACATGACAAAGGGACGTCATCCCTGAAAGCAGCCCATACAGTCTAGCACTACCCTGAGCACAGTGTGTCTGACCGCTGGAGAGGTTTGCGCGCTCAAGAGATTATGGGCGGGTACTTGCTGATAACAGTCACAGTCCCGTCCATAATCACTTGCCTGCGCACACGTCACCAGCGGTCAAACTGCTCAGTCCTGTGAGACTGGCACTGGGCATGCGCGGGGATGGCTGGAGCAGTGGGCGGTGCATCAGATATGGAAAGGAGCGATGGGGGCGGCATACAGGACCAGGGGGCAGAATAACGGACGGCAGAGAGCCCGCCCCCGTGACGAATTTACAGAAGCTGCATACAAAAAGGTAGAACTTTATAAAGGCTTTATTTTGGTCTCACATGGGGCACAATAATAACAGGGATCTTCCTAGAATGCAGCCCAGGAGCTGCAGAGGGGGAATCTTTTAGCTTTTGGGCGAAATTTCTGATGACAGGTTCCCTTTAATCGTTGCTCTAGAGATGAGAAGCGGTGTCCAAACTTTTGGTCTGTACTGTAATATATATATATATATATATATATATATATATATATATATATATATACCGTGTATATATATAGATATATATATATATATATATATATATATATATATATATATTATTAATACAAACAAATGGGAGAAAAATCACACATTGAGCGCTGGTAATGGAAAATAAGAGAACTGGTGTTGGTCATCTCATAATAGTAAGGGAAAATAAACACTACCAAAAAATGAAGTGTCTCCAATAAGGCACATGTAAGTATAAATAGTATAACTACAAAGTGTCTTATATAAGAAACAGTTAACTTTGCCCATGATAAGACTAGTGATGTCAGTGGGGACACAAGAAGAGGGGGAAGGGGTGCACTGAGCAAGTACCACTGTTTGATGTGGGATTTTCTCCCATTTATTGATTGCCTTATTTAATAAGATGTCAATAAAATTATAATTTTATTATACTGGTCCTGTTTTTTGTTTTTCCTGAACATTACTGATAGTCCTTACACTTGGGGTCTTTTAGGGAAATCTCTTTTAGTTTTTCAGATATACGGATCTTTTAGGGAAATCTCTTTTGATTTGTCAGATATACACAAGGGACCGTTACATGATCTATATTGTCCATATAGAAATTTATTTTTGTAGGTTTTATACTATCTGCCAATATTAATACTGAGCGATCATCGCCTCTGTGTTTCATCCATCTTTAGATCACCTAGAGAAAGTATGGATGGGATCTTTGGGTCACCTTTATACGCCAGTGTGAACGTACCCTATGTATCCTAAGACACCTTCTCTGGGTTTCCAGTTTACTTTGCCCAAATCACCTAAAAACTGAGGTTTAATAGGAGGCAATTAAAGGTATGTGAGTAACATAAGTGCAGAGGAATAATCCTGGAGATGGCAGGCGTGTAATAAAACATGGTGCTTCATTCATTAAAGGGTTATTGCCATCTTCATAAATGGATATTTTACTGCTTAGAGCTTGTAAAAACAAACACTTTTGCAATTTACTGCTTGTTAATATTTGCAGCCGTTCTTGACATATTAACAGTTTTCTGTTGTTTACAACTCGTTGCCTAGGTGACCGACCACCGCTGCTTTCTTGCTTTTAAGCATTGCTCCAAAGCCGGCCAGGCTCCAGCAATACTCGGCAGCAGTAAATTGCAAAAGTGATCATCAATCTGACAGTAAGGACAGTGCGGCACACTGGTGCCCAAGCTAATGTCAGTGGAGGTTGGAGATTAACAGAGCTATCTTATTTGTCTCTGATGTGGAGGAGCAGTGACCCCGACCGAAATTCCTCTAGTTTATAGACCGGTGAAGACACAGGGAACATAAACAAGATGGAGCAGGTTTTTCTCCACTCCCCACAGATGGCCACTCCTGGAGGCCCGCACTCACCCAACAATAGACCACACCCTGAAGGAGGCCTCCTCGGATCGCTCCATGACGACTTGATGAACGCTCTGTAGGAAGATCGATCTTCTGCAAGCCTAGATAGGTGCACCAGGGTCTAGATCAGGGGTCTCAAACTCGGCTGGGTGTATGGGCTGCACAGAGGAAAAAAAATAATTTGGGGGGCCGCATTCTTTGCAGGACAAAGTGACATTTTTATTGGTACCATATATAATATATTTTATTGTTTTTTACACTCCTTGGGATCACTGATTTTGAACATTTTCACTTGTTCATTATAGCAAACGTGCACATTCTTAGTTTAAATATAAACATTTTTTTTTTTTTTACATTTTATTCCTTTCTTGTAACTAATAGTCTTACAATTAGCACTACATAGAAATTTTGACCATCTTTTAGTAATGTTCCCCATATTGTTGTAACGTGCCCATCCTTGTCCCCTTGTAGTATTGTGCCCCATCCCACAATAATGTGCCCATCCTTGTCACCTTGTAGTATTGTGCCCCATCCTAGTCCCCATCCCACAGTAATGTGCTCATCCTTGTCCCCATCCTAAACTAATGTTCCCCATCCTTGTCCCCATTTTATAGTAATGTGTTCATCCTTGTCCCCATCCTATAGTAATGTCCCCAATCTATAGTAATGTGTCCATCCTTGTCCCCCATCTTATAGTAATGTTCCCCATTCTTGTCCCCTTGTAGCAATGTCCCCATCCTATAGTACTGTCCCCATCCTATAGTACTGTCCCCATTCTATAGTACTGTCCCTATCCTATAGTAATGTCCCCAGCATTATCCCTATTCTATAGTAATGTTTCCCATCCTTGTCCCCTTGTAGTAATGTCCCTATCCTACAGTAATGTTCCCACCTTGTCCCCGTCCTGTAGTAATATCCCCTTCCTATAATACTGTGCCCATCCTAGTCCCTATCCTATAGTAATGTCCCCAACCTTGTCTCCATTCTATAGTAATGTCCCCATACTATAGTAATAGTGTCCCCATGCAATAGTATTGTGCCCATCCTTGTAATGTCCCAATCCTATAGTAATGTCCCCAGCCTTATCCCCATCTCATAGTAATGTGCGCACTTTGTCCCCATCCTGTAGTAATGGGTCAGCAGCTCCCCTCACCTTCCACAGACGCAGGAGTGAAGCTGAGGGGAGTGGTCTGCGGACCCAGATCCACAGTGATTGGAGAGATCGGTCACAAGGCCGGTCTCTCCAATCAGAGCTGGGGGCGGGTGAAACACAGGTCACCCAGCTCCAGCCAATGATCAGGGCTACAGCTGCACTGATCTTGGCTGGATTTCAATGTTTCAGCGATTTTAAGTGGCTGAAACATTAGTGGCTGTGATTGGCTGAGCGGCGTTCGTCAACCAATCACAGCCTCCGTAGGTCCGGGAAGGAGACACTACCCCTCCTTAGGTCCCCTCCTCCCCGAATCTAAGGTATATGCAGCGATCGTAGCTACCGGGGCTGCGATTTCGCCATGATGTACTGGGTACGTCATGGGTCCTTAAGTACCAGGGAGCCATAACGTACCCAGTACGTTATAGGACGCTAAGGGGTCCAACACACACACACACAAACACACACACAAAGACAAACCATTCTTCTCATCTCTGCTTCGTGCGGTCCCCAGGCCCGTGTCCTGTTCACTATCGCGGCAGCTGCAGTGTCACTGTCAATGATTTATGTGAGATGATTGTATTGCCGGCACAAGAGCGCAGCACCAGCAATACATTCATCTGACATGAAGTGCAGACAGTGGCTGCGGCCCCTGCACCGGCCACGATAGTGAACAGGGGCACGGGCCTTGGGGCCGCACGAACTACCCTGAGGGGCCATATGCGGCCCGCGGGCCGCGTGTTTGAGATCCCTGCTCTACGCTGAGCGCTTACATCTGGAATTAAGTGTAAATCTCTGAAAAATGTGATTTAGACAAAATTCCCAAAGGAAAATTCAGTGTAATGAGGCAGATAGGGTCACTTTGAACTCCCGTCTGGCCTGTGATCCGGCAATGTCCATATTTTTATGCATCTTTTTAGGCTCGCACAAAAGTGAGGTCATCAACAGTTTTGTTAACCTTTGAAAAGATGGACACCACTGTGCAGAGTCCAGAGTAACTCTGCTGCCTCATTATAGTGAATGGATCCGTCAGGGGTTTCATCTTTATCATGTATTTCGGAGATGTAGATGGAAACCCAGAAGTAAGTACTCAGCATGGAGCACAGGATAAATGTGACCTGATCCAAAATGTTCTGCACCCCAAATGGCTACCACATATCATGTAACTCAACCCCAAAAAACACAAGTCCCCCTCTCAAGTCAATCATCTGTTAACAGAAATATAGGGGGCTTCTACGTTACTGTTAGCACAAAGGCTCTGGAATAACACTATGGCTCCCCCCTCAAAAAATAAACCCAGTAAAATCTGCTCACCAAAATCTAAGTGCCCCCGTCCTTCTTGAGCCACACAATGTGCCTAAACCACAGTTAGCATCCACATGTTGGGATTGCTGTAGTGAGGAGACCCTGCTTAATTTACAAGGTGCAGGTTGCCAGAAGCACGAGCAGCGCACAGTATATACGGGCACTACAATGTACTGAGCATAGCAAGGGCTTATTGACAATTTTTAATTTTGCAACATTCAATGCATTTCATACCAAAGGTGTTTTCCAGAGACTAAACTGTCACTAAACCCAGAAATCAATTCCCAGAGAAGTGTAATTTCCCAAATTTGGTCACTTGAGGTGATTTCTTCTGTTCTGGCTTCAAATGGAGTCTGCAAATTATTCTAGGAAAATTTGTTCTCCAAAAATCAAATGGCGCTCCTTCCCTCCTGAGCCCTGCAGTTCGGTCAAACAGTACTGAACAGTCACATGTGGAGTATTGCCATGCTCAGGACAAATTGTGCAACACGTTATGGGGCCTTTTTGTACCTACTCCCCATGTGAAAATTGGAAATCTGGGATTAAAACAACATTTTAGTGGTAAATATGTAATTATTTTTTCTTCACCGCCCAATAGTATAACATTTTGTTACACATCCGTGGTGTCAATTTGCTCACTGCACTCCTGGATGAACTCATTGGGGAGTGCAGTTTGTAAAATAGGGTCAATTTTGGGGGAGTACCACTGTTTAGGCACCTCAGGGGCTTTGCCAATGTGACATGGCATCTGCAAACCATTCCAACTAAATCTGAACTCAAATACGGCACTCCTTCCCTTCCTCACTTTGCACTGTGCATTAAAAGTAGTTTTTGACCACCTATTGGCATACTGAGGAGAAATTGCACAAAGCATTGTATGCTCCATTTTTTCCGGTTACCCTTGTGAAAAGAAACAATTTTGACTTAATACATCATTTTGTGTTTAAAAATGTATGTTTTAATTTTCATGGCTCAACGTTGCTCACCAACAAACTAGATAAATTCCTTGAGGTGTCTAGTTTCCAAAAGGGGATCACTTGTGGGGGAGCTCCACTGCTTAGGCACCTCAGGGGCTCTCCAAACGCGACATGGCATCCGCTAATGATTCCAGCTAATTTTGCATTCAAAAATCCAAATGGTGCTCTTTCCTTTCTTAGCCCTGCTGTGTGACCAAACAGTAGATTTATGGAGTATAGGCGTACTTAGGAGAAATTGCTTAACAAATTGTATGATGCATTTTTTCTGTTAACCTTGGGAAAATTAAAGATTTGAGGTTAAAGCAACATTTTTGAGGTAAAATAATTTTTTTTTCATTTTTACAGCTCAACTTTGCAAAATTCTGTGAAGAACCTAGGGGTTCAAGGTACTCATCAAACATCTAGTTTAATTCCTTGAGGGGGTCTAGCTTTCAAAATGGGATCACTTGTGAGGGAGCTCCAATTGCAACATGGCATCCGCTAATGATTCCAGCTAATTTTGCATTCAAAAATACAAATGGCGCTACTTCCCTTCCAAGCCCTGCCATGAGCCCAAACAGTAGATTTCCATCACATATGCAGTATTGGCATTGTCAGGAGAAATTGTACCACAAACTCTATGGTGTATTATCTCCTGTTAGCCTTGTGAAAATGAAAGATTTTAGGTTAAAGCAACATTTTTGTGGTCAAAATTTTTTTTTTTCATTTTTACGGTTCAACGTTGCAAAATTCTGTGAAGCAGCTGGGGGTCTCATCAGATATCTAGATAAATTCCATGAGGGGTCTAATTTCCAAAATAGGATCACTTGTGGAGGAAAAAGCTGTCCAGTGGAGAATAGACAACGGTAAAAAAATTATTTAAGCCATTAAAATATTGCTGCAGCGGTATGGGCACCAACAATTAAATAAAAGCAAATATAAATTTAAAGTTTGAAAATTGCGAAATTTTCACTAAATTTCCAATATTTTTATAAATAAAAAAATTATCCTTCTAAATTTACCACTAACATGAAATGTCATTAAAAACAGTCTCAGAATCACCGGGATCTGTTGAAGCGTTCCAGAGTATAACCTGTCAAAGTTACACTGGTCACAATTGAAAAAATGGCCTGGTCATGGAGATGAAAAACATACTCTGGGGTAAAGGGGTTAAGAGTTGAGCAAAAAGATTCACAAGATCCTAGTCCAGTGGCGAAGGATTATCTACCTAATCTTTGTCTCCTTGTAGTAATGTGCCCATCCTTGTCCCCTTCTTGTAGTAAAGTGCCCATCCTGGTGTCCTTATCTTGTAGTAATGCCCAATCCTGGTCCCCTTGTAATAAATATTTCCATACTTGTCCCCTCTTGTAGTAATGTGCCCCATCCTGGTTCCTTTCTTGTCGTAATGTGTCCCGTCCTGGTCTTCACCTTGTAGTAATGTCTAATCCTGGTACCCTTGAAGTAATGTGCCCATCCTGGTCCTGTTCATGTAGTAATGTGCCCCATCCTGGTCCTCATCTTGTAGTAATGCCCCATTCTGGTCCCCTTCTGGTAGCAATGTGCACATCCTTGTCCCCTTCTTGTAGTAATGTGCTAATCCTTGTGCCCTTCTTGTAGCAATGTGCCAATCCTGGTGTCCTCATCTTGTAGTAATGCCCAATCCTGGTCCCCTTGTAATGATCTGCACATTCCTATCCCTTCTTGTCATAATGTGCCCCATCATGGTCCTCATCTTGTAATAATACCCAATTTTGATCACCTTGTAGTAATACCCAATCCTTGTCCCCTTGAAGTAAAGTGTCCTTCTTGGTCCCCTTCATGTAGTAATGTGCCCCATCCTGGTCCCCATCTTGTAGTAATGCCCAATCCTGGTCCCCTTTGAAGTAATATGCTCATCCTGGTATATTTCTTGTAGCAATGCCCCATCCTGGTCTTCATTTTGTAGCAATGCCCCATCCTGGTCTTCATTTTGTGGTAATGCCCCATCCTGGTCCCCTTCTTGTTGTAATGTCCCAATCCTGGTCCCCTTCTTGTAGCAATATCCCATCCTGTAGTAATGTCCCCTATTGTGCCATTCTTCACATACACATAAAAAAGAGATTATTCTCACCTGTCCTCCGTTATCTCAGAGTCCTCTTTTCTGCTCATGCAACCATCAGGCACTGCAGACCACTTGATGATTATAGCCCGGGCCAATGGGCTGTCAGTGTTTTACTTCAGTTGACATCAGCTACTAACCTCTTATTGGCCGGCTGCTGGTAGTGGTATAGCTGTGCATCTAAGTACGCACATTCAAGTGAAGTAAAGTGACTCGCCCACCCCAGGGCTATGGGACACCCGATGCCGGGCCGGACTAGTCCGGGGGTCGTCAGTGGTGGCGGGGCCCGACTCCGTGGCCCTGGTGGGTGTCAATAAAATATGGCTGCAGTGTTGGGGGTGAATAAAGTTTGTGTTCGTGACGCCACCTGTGGTATGCGGCTATTAAGCCGCCGCTGCTGTGTAAGGCCTCCGAGGTGATGAAGTGGCAGCAATGGTGGTACTGCTCCCCACAGGTAGAGCGGTGCCCCGGGGCACAGTTGGTGCTTGTGAGTGTCTATGCAGATGAAATAACAGAGGCAACACCAAGGGTGCAGTTTCAAGTTCTTTACTCACAATTCTTGTCAAGGCCGGCAGGAACCCTTGGACTGCTGGGACCACTGTCAGGGACCTCCGCCGTTTCTGGGGGATTCTTGGAGCAAAACCCGGTACACTTCTCTTAAGTGTCTCTGTCTTCAGCTGTCTTCCTAAGCCTTGCCCTTTTGTAGGATAAACCTGGCTTGGCCTCCCCAACAGCCTCCAGGCTGGGGGGTCACCTGTCGGCTGATTACCCCTTTTCTAGAAGTTTTGCTATGGGCTGTGCCCGGGGAGCTTACAACATTCCCTGGGCCTCGGTTTTTACTGTTTGGAGATGATTTTGCGCTCCTCCGGTTTCTAGGGACCGTCCCCTGTTGCAGCTTGATCCCTCCACCGATGTTCCTGTGGAACAGGCCACTGCAGCTCTACAGCTACCCGTGGCCCTGGGACCCCTTCTGTTCTCTGCTTGGTGTCACCTGGACCCTCTGAGTCCCAGGATCTTCACCAGGAAGCGTCTCTTTCTTCGTTTCAGCTCCTGACTGACTTGGAGCTCTCTTTCCTTTCAAGGGGTGGTTCACCCATTTTTTTTATTTTCTGTATGAGCTCTACTTACCTTTCTAGGCGTCTTCTCCATTGGCTTCTGTTTCCAGTTCTGGCACTGAGCGGCGCTATGCTGCACGCTCAGTGCCGGTCACATGACCCCCTGGAGCTGTGGCCGCCGGCATCCTCTGACGTCCCGGCATTTCCGGGCTCTCAAACAAGACGGGTACGTCACAGGATGCCGGCGCCACTCAGATTGAGTGACAGGGCTGTGGGCGGTGACTACCGCACGTCACAGCTCAGCATCGAGGGGAGGATCCGGAGGACGTTTGTGTGGAGCCGGCTAGCGTCCTGCAAATGGTGAGACACGGGGCGCCAGTGTGCAGTACAGGGGGGGGGGTCTTCAGCTGAATCCCCCCCTGCACGTAAGTATGTGATCACACTGTCCACCCGCCCGCTCTGCTGCGATGTCAGGAGAGCGGCCGGTGTCGGGCAGTGTGATCATCTGCTCCTCCCAGCAGCAAGACACTGACAGGCATGTCACCGCTGTGCTCTGCCATCTGTCTTGCTGCATGGGACCAACTGTCTGCACTCTGTCACCTGCACCACAAGTCACAGAGTGGAGACAGTTGGTGACAGAGCACCTCTGCCCCCCCCCTGTTCTTTCCCCACTCTCTTCTCTCCCCCCCACTCTTCTCCCCCTCCCCTCTTCCCCCTCTTCTCTGCCCCCCTCTTATCCCTCTCTCCTCTCCCCTCTCTTTTCCCTCGCTCTCTTCCCCCCTCGCTCTCTTTTCCTCCCCCCGCGCTCTCTTTTCCTCCCTCCTGCGCTCTCTTTTCCTCCCCCCTGCACTCTCTTTTCCTCCCCCCTGCGCTCTCTTTTCCTCCCCCCTGCGCTCTCTTTTCCTCCCCCCTCGCTCTCTTTTCCTCCCCCCTCGCTCTCTTTTCCTCCCCCCTCGCTCTCTTTTCCTCCCCCCTCGCTCTCTTTTCCTCCCCCCGCGCTCTCTTTTCCTCCCCCCGCGCTCTCTTTTCCTCCCCCCTGCGCTCTCTTTTCCTCCCCCCTGCGCTCTCTTTTCCTCCCCCCTTGCTCTCTTTTCCTCCCCCCGCGCTCTCTTTTCCTCCCCCCGCGCTCTCTTTTCCTCCCCCCTCGCTCTCTTTTCCTCGCCCCCTCGCTTTCTTTTCCTCCCCCTCGCTCTCTTTTCCTCCCCCTCGCTCTCTTTTCCTCCCCCCGCTCTCTTTTCCTCCCCCTCGCTCTCTTTTCCTCCCCCCCTTGCTTTCTTTTCCTCCCCCCTCGCTCTCTTTTCCTCCCCCCTCGCTCTCTTTTCCTCCCCCCCTCACTTTCTTTTCCTCCCCCCTCACTTTCTTTTCCTCCCCCCTCGCTCTCTTTTCCTCCCCCCTCGCTCTCTTCTCCCCCCTCGCTCTCTTCTCCCCCCTCGCTCTCTTCTCCCCCCTCGCTCTCTTCTCCCCCCCTCGCTCTCTTCTCACCCCCCTCGCTCTCTTCTCACCCCCCTCGCTCTGTTCTCCCCCCCGCTCGCTCTCTTTCCTCCCCCGCTCGCTCTCTTTTCCTCCCCCCCACTCGCTTTCTTTTCCTCCCCCCCTCGCTCTCTCTCTTTTCTCTCGCTCTCTCCTGGCATGGTCAGTACAGAAATCTCTCCATCGTGGATGGGTGAGAGGGAGTAATAAACATGGAGTCCCTACTGTGTCTGTGTATTTATTTCTAATAAAGTATTTTTCTCTGTGTGGTCTTTTTTTTTTTAAACCCTTTATTGGAGATTCTTAATGGCCAGGTCAACCTTGGCCTGACATTAAGAATCTCGGGCTTTATACCAGCGGGTAAAACATAGCTGGTATTAACCCCTTATTACCCAGCGTGCCACCTGCCACCAGGGCCACTGGAAGAGTTGGATACAGCGCCAGAAGATGGCGCTTCTATGAAAGCGCCATTTTCTGGGGCGGCTGTGGACTGCAATTCGCAGCGGGGGGCCCAGAAAGTTTGGGCACCCTTCACTGCGGATTCCAATCCCCAGCTGCCTAGTTGTACCTGGCTGGACTCAAAAATTCGGCGAAGCCCATGTCATTTTTTTTTTTTAATTATTTCATGAAATTCATGAAATAAAAAAAAAAAAAAGGGCTTCTCTATATTTTTGGTTCCCAGCCGGGTACAACTAGGCAGCTGGGGGTTGGGGGCAGCCCGTAGCTGCCTGCTGTACCTAGGTAGCATACAAAAATATGGCGAAGCCCACGTCATTTTCTTAAAAACGTTTTCAGGGAAAAACCTTTATAAAAAAAAAAATGCTTCCCTGCATTTCTATTGCCAGTGAAAGTAACACCAAGCAGCGGGGGCTAGCAGCCAGTAGCTGCTTTAGTTACCCTTAGCAACAGAAAATGCAGCGGGAGCCCACAAACAATGTGATTTTTTTGTTTTTTTATTTTTAATGAATTTTTTTTAAAACAAATCGGCATGGGCTTCGCCCATCGAGCAACAGAGCATTTTACTGCTCAATTCATCCCAAGTAATTAGATGACTCCAGTGTCGGCCGATTACTTGTTCTGTGTCCCCCTGCATCCATCGCAGCGTGTACGGGCTGTGAGGTCAGCGGAGTGGAGACAGTGACATGCTCTGCTCTGACACATAGTGTGCTGCATGTCACTATCTTTCTCCACTCTGGCACTTGTAGTGCAGGTGACCGGATGCTACATGTCACTAACTGTCTCCACTATGGGACTTGTTGTGCAGGTGAGAGTGTATACAGTTGGTACTATGCAGCAGAAATCACAGAGTGGGGCAGTTAGTGACATGTATCATCCGGTCACCTGCACAACAAGTCCCAGAGTGGAGACAGTGACATGCAGCACACTATGTGTCAGAGCAGAGCATGTCACCAACTTGCTCTGCTCTGTCACCTGCGGTGCTGCATGTCACGTTTTTGCCGCGATTTGGTGCCTTTTTTGCTGCGTTTTTGCTCACTGCGTTTTTAATCAGTGCACAATGCCATTAAAGATTGTTGATGAAAAAAATAAAAAAGGTCTGATGTCATTTCCTTATTCAAAATGTTCATTGTATGCAGGAGAGCAGACAGCAGCTGCAGAACTACAAGGCTCAGCATCCTCCATCCAGGACTGTATGCAGTTTTTTACCCAAAAAGAAAAAAAAAAATGACGTGGGCTTCGCCATATTTTTGTATGCTAGCCGGGTACAGCAGGCAGGTACGGGCTGCCCCCAACCCCAGCTGCCTAGTTGTACCCGGCTGGGAACCAAAAATATAGAGAAGCCCTTTTTTTTTTTTAATTATTTCATGAATTTCATGAAATAATTTAAAAAAAAAATGACGTGAGCTTCGCCTAATTTTGGTGTCCAGCCGGGTACAACTAGGCAGCTGGGGATTGGAATCCACAGTGAAGGGTGCCCAAGCTTTCTGGGCACCCACACTGCGAATTGCAGTCCGCAGCCACCCCAGAAAATGGCGCTTTCATAGAAGCGCCATCTTCTGGCGCTGTATCCAACTCTCCCAGCTGCCCTGATGCTGGGTGGCTAGCCGGGTAATAATGGAGTTAGGGCTAGCTGTATATTATCAGCTAGCCCTAAGCCCGAAATTCATGGTGTCACGCCAATATTAGACATGGCCACCATGAATTTCTAGTAATGATAAAAAAAAACACAACACACAGAAAAATATTTTTATTAGAAATAAAACACAACACAATTAGTGACTCCATCTTTATTGAAATAAACCCCCCTCCGCAGTAATCCTGGGTTAGGGTCCCGCGACGTCCAATCCGGATCCAATATCATCTGATCGGTTTGCTGGAAGGCAAAGCGATCAGATGATGTGTCAGGTTAAAGGATGTGAATCACATCACACATCAGCTGATTGTATAAAAGCCGATTATACAATCAGCTGAAGCATCAGTGCAAAAAAAAAATAAAAATAAATAAATACTCACGTCTGTGCTGATGACCGGCAGCTCCTGGAGCGGAGTCTGATCCTGGCCCATCACTGCAGGAGCTGCCGGCTATCAGCTGATGAAGTCCCCTGACGGCAGGATCAGCTGATAGCCGGCCGGGCAAGAAAAAGCCGGCGAGACTACGATCAGCTGATGCGTCAGGTGACTGCATCAGGTGATCCACGGCCAGGTCCTGCAAGCTTCGTGCGTGCCCCGGGGAGACTGCACACAGCCGGAGCGGCGGGACCGAGACAGGGGCTGGAAGCAGGCATGGCACCGGGACCCTGCAGACAGGTGAGTATGACATACACACACATACACACTCACTCACACACTGTATATATACACACACACACTGTATATACGCACACACACACTGTATATACACACATACACTGTAAATACGCGCACACATACACATATACTGTATATACGCGCACACACACTGTATATACACACATACACTGTAAATACGTGCACACACACTTTCTTCCCCTGGCTGTGTAGAGCTGCTGCTGTCTCTGTGTAATTGATCTCAGTGCACATCCACTGGGAAGAGGCAGGGAGGAGGGTTTGGGTGGGAGCAGAGTGGGTGTATTAGACACAATGGGTGTGTTAGATAAGCTAGACACCGTCCTAGAGCCACAAAGAATTCTGGGACTTGTAGGAACTGAACACAGGAAGTCAGAGGAGAGATTAACCCCATCAGAGCTGGAGCCAGCAATGAGCATGTGCTGCTAGTGCACAATGAAAGGTAATTTTGCTGAAAAAACATAATAGATGTGTTGAGGGGCACATATTAGCAAGATTTATCAGAAAAAAAAAAAATCAGTTTTGGTAACTGGACAACTTCTTTCACTTCTCCTCCTTGCCTGCCTCCTGCAGACCTCTTCCTCCTTCCGCACTCTCTCTCCTTCTTCTGTTGCTTTCTCTGTGCGGACACTCTGAGCTCACAGAGCTCCTTTCTCTTTCACAGCTACATGCTGTCTCCTCACTCTCTCACTCTCTCACTCTCTGAGGTAAACTGAAACTAACTTGACCTTCCTTTCTCTGACTGCTCTCTGGTGGCTCCTCCCACCTTCCCAGTTGCTAAGCTGTACCCTATAAGAGCAGGGATGGGTCTTACGGCCCCTCCCAGCATGCAGCATGGGAGGGTTACTGCCACTGTCCCTGGTCCCAGTATGTACCTAACAATGGGTGTTGTGTAGATTTACCAGGGGACCGGTGTTCACTCCTTTCCTCACCCAGGATGGGGCATCACACCGCTGGATGGGGTGCAATGTCCTGTGGTAACGGAAACCTCAGGGGCGCCACAAAAGCGTTGACAGTGGCGACCCCCTGGACTGGTTTGTGATCATCAAAGAGTCTATGGTGCCTGCGTGCCACATGCAGGCTGCATGTTTAAGACCACTGCTTTAAAGGGAAGAATAACTCTTGTCATGTCTCACCTGGAGTGGAGAGGTGGATTCACTAAGCAGTAGGTCAGGGTGAACAGCACAAACCGGAGGCATTGATGCAGAAGAGCTGGTTAGGCTGGATGGCACGTTGAACATTTGAGCTTAATGTGCTGGATGACCTGTGAATCAGCAAGGTAGAAAATGTGGACAGGCACTTGGTACAGCAGAGCTGAGTATGTAGACAGTACTTCGAAAAGTAGAGTTGTGTAGACAAACAAGTAACTTACGGTAATTCAGCAGATCCAAGTGTGCTGACTGTAACATGGAACAGCAGAGGTAACTGCTGAGTGAGTGCGTAGCACTTTGGAACAGAGCAGCTGAGATGCTAGACAAGCAACTTAATGTAGCAGAGCTGAGTGTGGACAGTGCCTTGGAGCAACAAGGAAGTGATTGTCAGGAGGCATCCTTGTATAGCTGCAGCAAAGCCAGGCAATAATAGAGATGGGTTAGTGAAATGGTTTGGCTCCAAGGACCCGCATAGAAGCAGCATGTATCACTAATACTCAATCGGCACATAACTGTCTGAGTGAATATTAAAACATTTATGGAGATGATATCAGAGGTGATCACCTGGTTACCATGGTAACCTAACACACACTATCAGAGAGAAACAGCCGTCAGAGAGGGAAGATGTGCGGATCAGTGCTAGAACCATGGCAGGTGAATAACACCTACAGTACAGACCAAAAGGTTGGACACACCTTCTCATTCAAAAAGTTTTCTTTATTTTCATGACTCTAAAAATTGTAGATACACATTGAAGACATCAAAACTATGAATGAAAACATGTGGAATGAAATACTTAAAAAAGTGTGAAACAACTGAAAATATGTCTTATAATCTAGGTTCTTCAAAGTCGCCACCTTTTGCTTTCATTACTGCTTTGCACACTCTTGGCATTCTCTTGATGAGCTTCAAGAGGTAGTCACCGGAAATGGTTTTACAACAGTCTTGAAGGAGTTCCCAGAAATGCTTAGCATTTGTTGGCCCTTTTGCCCTCACTCTGCGGTCCAGCTCACCCCAAACCATCTCGATTGGGTTCAGATCTGGTGACTGTGGAGGCCAGGTCATCTGGCGTAGCACCCCATCACTCTCCTTCTTAGTCAAATAGCGTGTGTTTGGGGTCATTGTCCTGTTGAGAAATAAATGATGGTCCAACTAAACGTAAACCGGATAGAATAGCACACCGCTGCAAGATGCTGTGGTAGCCATGCTGGTTTAGTATGCCTTCAATTTTGAATAAATCCCCAATAGTGTCACCAGCAAAGCACCCCCACCCCATCCCACCGCCTCTTCCATCCTTCACGGTGGGAACCAGCCATGTAGAGTCCAACCGTTCACCTTTTCTACAAAGACACGGTGGTTGGATCCAAAGATCTCAAAATTGGACTCATCAGACCAAAGCATAGATTTCCACTGGTCTAATGTCCATTCCTTGTATTCTTTAGCCCAAACAAGTCTCTTCTGCTTGTTGCCTGTCCTTAGCAGTAGTTTCCTACCAGCTATTTTACCATGAAGGCCTGCTGCACAAAGTCTCCTCTTAATAGTTGTTCTAGAGATGAGAAGGTGTGTCCAAACTTTTGGTCTGTACTGTATACGGTAAGGTATTTGATGGAACAAGCCATTAATTTTTTTCTGTCAATGCGCAATCTGTCAGAAACTGTCACGGCGGCGTCAGGCTCTGTTCACATTGCAGATTCTGACACTCTTTCCAGTGGATTCTCTGGTGTCACTGATCAACACAGGCAGACTTGGGTGTTAACCTGCTGTTTACTCAGTCATAGTTAGGCTAGCAAGAATTAACCTCTGTTAGCCTGCTTGTTAAACTTTTTTGATCACATGTTGTGAGGAAGCCAATCACATTTGTTCCTCCCATATTTAAGCTGGATGAAATCTTCTACCAATGCCAGCTATAGGTTATCCTGAGATGGTCTGTGTGTTTTGGTGTCCAAGTCTACCTGGAAAGTGTTGCTTTTTGCCTAGTGTGGGTGTGGACTTACCCACCGTCTTGTTTCCTCCCTGCTCTTGTTTTCGTTCGTATCTTTTATTGTCCTATACCTCTGTGTGATGCATGCTATGTAACAGAGTTTTGGTTTCCTGTTTGTCTATTTTTGTGGGTTTTATCTCACTCCTGTCCACTCCCCCCTGGGGAAGGGGATAACAGATCAGGGCTTGTCAGGACCAGGAAGGAGACTCAGACATCCCCACCATTCGGTGTATCACTGAGAATAGGGATAGCACAAAGATTCCTTTCTTTCTTTCTTTCTTTCTTTCTTTCTTTCCCCTAGCTGGAGGGTCAGTTTAGGAGCTCCGGTTTCCTGCTATCCCCATAGTCATCATGACAGCTCTACTATAGGATGTTTCATTTATCAATGAGATGTTCCCTTCTGGACAAGTCATGTTCATGTCCCCTGTGACAATAGTTTAACAAATCCCAAGCACACAATCAATTGCAACAGGGTAATGCAAAAAGTGTTTTTTTATTGTGCAAGCAGAATGAAAATGCCACTACCGATAAAGCAAAGCCAAAGCAAAGCCAACGTTTCGGCCTTCACAAGGCCTTTGTCAAGGACTTGCCTATGAGAGAATGATAGAGATTATTTACACACCAATAAGTGAACAAGAATATACATATTTACAAGGAGTATATATACACATACGTTAATCAGAGAATGACGGGTATAGACGGATTAAACGTCCAATAAACGAGCCAATGGTAGGGCGTTTTGCTTTTCAAGAATAACTTGCTAGATGGGGAGAGAGATACATAAATAAGCACCATAGGAAAAATAAGAGGCAAACAAGTACAGTGACTGCAAGTACGCGCCGGTGTATTAATCAATCCAAACAGTATGCCGGCGGGCAATACATAGATAAATAATACCTATACGCTCAGATCCATCAGGGGTGGGTAGCATGGCGAAAAATACAGGACATAATGCATTGGTGATACAGATATATAGAGAGGTTTTTTCTAGGAGGGCAGAACCAGGAGGAGGCAACAGAGTAGACAGTGTAACTGCTATCCTATAGGTATTGCATATGAGGTTTAAACTGGATGCTGTATGTTAAAATTGCTAGCAATTGGACACAGGTAAACAGTAAAAATGCATAAGCGCAGTAGACAGTATAAAGCTTATAACATACCCAGAGTCAAGGAGGCATAAGAGGTGAGTGGATAGGTGGAGGAAGTGCCTATGGAGAAACAGGATACAATGATATAAAACGCTATATACACGGAGACCAGGCTGAGTAGAGGCCAACAGTATAGACCAAGGCAATGCCACAATAGACAGCAAACTCTCTGGTTTCCTCATCAACAACCATCCCATCACACCCGTATTTTACACCCTCCCCAAAATACATAAAAATCTCACTTCCCCCCCCCCGGCCGACCAATCGTCGCTTCCACTGACTCCATTCTGTCACCACTTGCCCGCACCCTGGAAAAGATACTTACACCCCTCATCCCAGAAACCCCTTCTTATCTCAAGGACACCACTCACTTCCTGGAAACCATATCCAACATCAACCAAGTTACCAACAACGGTTTCCTGGTCACCATGGATGTGACCAGCTTATATACTAGCATTGACCATCAAGGGGGTCTCCGGGCAGTCGAGTGGTTCCTCAATACGCATACCGAGTTTGACTATCTGAAAAAACAATTTTGCTTGGACACCCTTAGGGTGGTCTTGGAAAACAACTTCTTCCTGTTCGAAGATACGTTCTATATGCAGCGGAAGGGGACCGCGATGGGTTCGAACGTAGCACCCCCGTATGCGAACATATATTTGGCCAAATTCGAGGAAGATTTCATTTACCCACACCCCTTCTTTCCCACCAACATCCCCCTTTGGAAACGCTATATAGGTGATATATTCTTCATCTGGACTGGTAATGAACAATCACTCATTAGCTTCTTCAATGACATCAATACCATCTCTCCTAACATCTCATTTACCCTCCAATACGATCATGACTATCAACTTCCTCGACACCCTTGTCATCCGGGACCCCAACAATAAACTTTCTACCGACATATATTCCAAACCCACGGACAAAAATAGTCTTCTCCTTTACAGTAGCTGCCACCCGAAACATATTAAGAAATCTTTGCCCATCTCCCAACATTGTAGAGTAGAGAGGATCGTCTCCAATCCCACAACGCACATACTCCGACATCAAGAAATGAGCACGAAATTCCTAGCCAGGGACTACCCCCATCACATTGCAACCAATATTTCCCCTAGACGCAATTCAGAACCTTCTTGAATTCGCATTCTTGAAAAGCAAAACGCCCTGCCATTGGCTCGTTTATTGGACGTTTAATCCGTCTATACCCGTCATTCTCTGATTAACGTATGTGTATATATACTCCTTGTAAATATGTATATTCTTGTTCACTTATTGGTGTGTAAATAATCTCTATCATTCTCTCATAGGCAAGTCCTTGACAAAGGCCTTGTGAAGGCCGAAAAGTTGGCTTTGCTTTGGCTTTGCTTTATCGGTAGTGGCATTTTCTTTCTGCTTGCACAATAAAAAAACACTTTTTGCATTACCCTGTTGCAATTGATTGTGTGCTTGGGATTTGTTAAACTATTGTAACGTTTTTTTCCCTTAGGCACCTCCCCCATACCCGCAGTTGAGCCCAGCTCTACCCTGAACTCATGTCCCCTGTGACGACATGGACTCTGTCAGTGCCTAGCATGGGTTAATTTTCGTAAAAGTCAGCCAGACATGATGATAGTTTGTTTATAAACTGGGGGATAAGCTCCTCATTGTTTCTACAAGACTCTTAGGAGTCTAGTGTTAAAGTTCTTGTTGAATCATGTAATTGCCTTGGCCAGTGAAAGTCAGATACCCAGACGAATCAATTATGCGAACCTCCCATTGTATTACTATGTGTATTGCTAGATGCGATGTAACTTAGCTATCTCTCCCTGATCTCTGCCAGAGACCATTACTACTAGGGATATTTTGCATAGGGCTTGAAATCTAGCCAATAAGAGCCCAGTCTTATCCACAAATCGTGAAGACCCAAATGGTCTGAATGGAGAGCTCAGGGGTATAAAAGGAGGACTGTCAATTGCCCGGCTAGACTCTTGCTACATGATACCAATCTAGGATCTGCGGGTCCGATTGGCAAGCCATAACCGAACTTGGAATATAATACTACATGGACTTCAGCATCGAATGCAAAGATTCGGCTGAGATATCAAGGACTACCTAAGGAAGGAATCCAGCTTGAGACAATCCAGTCACCTGACTACAGGCTTTGCGGTCCTCAGCCAGCTTCCTAAATCTGGCGTTATTCCATTCTCGGTGGGTGCCCGCCGAAAGCGGGGTGCTGCTGGTTTGGAGTAAGTAGCCCTGGAAGCTCTGAGGCACGGACATTCTAATCCCTGGTGAGCAGCGGAAGGGTGAGAAACTGTTGCCGGTTACATTCTGTGGTTTTGCTGGGTATGTGCTATGTGCCGATAATTGTTTGTGGATCCAATAAAGTCTTAATATTGTGATTCCCTCATCCTGTATTGTCTGAGTAGTGTTCCGCCTACGGTTAAGGAGGTCGGGCGTTCAGTTGGGATGAGCCCTGGGCCATGCTGTTTTTCTAAAGGCGGCCGGGCCAGCATACGAGAGCACCCACTGACCCCCGTGTATCCACATCCCCTACTGCTGCCTAAGGATGTCTCCAAAGTGGGGCTCTCCACTGGGGTCTCCATCCATGATCCCAGGTGGAGAGTTTCAGCTTGTCCTTGCTCCTGTGCACCAGAGCAAGAGCTGCAATAACCTGATGGTAGAAGGGTCTTTAAGGTTAAAGGGGTTGTCTCTAATAAGACCATGTTCCGAAAAGATTCAAAAGACTTAGTATCAAATACTTAAACTTATTCAATCAATTACATAAAAACAATATATCTGATAACCGATCTACACACGGTACTTTCCTGAATCTCTCTCCTTGGATGAATTTTCCATATAAAACATGCTAGCCGTTCTCAAATGGGTCCATCTATCTAAATATTTGCATAGTTTTGACAGAGACAGATAATATTTTATCGTAGCATTGCCAAGTTCTCCTCCCCGTGCCGGCTCCTTTGTCTTAGAAACCATGGAGATATCTCTAGTTAAAGGCTCTTATTTGTGACTAAATTATTCATACCGACATAGCTGTAGAAGGAACCGAGGACGTCCCTTGCATCGAGTCCTCCAGTTTGGAAATATTCTTGCTATTTTAGACACAGATGTAGAATGTGACTCATGGCAGCCATGTCCTCAAAAGACTTGGCCTCTGGCCCTATGTCTTCACAATGCACTCACATCCTATAGACCAACCCCTCCTTCTGTCCTAATCCTTAATTATACCTATATATCTTCTTCCCGTTTACACATGCACTCGGGGTATAATTACTAAATGACAAGACCTACTAAAGGTGAGCTACAAAGAATAATTAACTGGTACCGTACAAACACTGGGCACAGGATGATTGCCGTCCCCCAGCAAGCTTGCCATTTTCTTGGATATTTAACGTGGATTACTTAAAGGTCAGACATTATTACTTAGTCGTGTTTTCATTTGGAAGAAAAGAACTTTTAATTATTTCTACTGGGTAGATAGTACAGTACATTTATATAGCTAGATATGATATAATATGTCATACTGATTTCTGTTTCTTGGATATACCAGTATAACTGATATTACTTTGGATAAGTGGTTAGAATATCCCTTCCAGAGGAGCGTCAGTCTCCACCAGGCCCCCGTGCAAGGAGAATCATGACCAGCTGCATCTGCCTGGGGTAGAATGTAGATGAGGGACCATCTGGTGCTAAATGTCAGAAATGCACGAAGACCCTATAGAGACCTCTCTCAGTTTTTGAACATTTTAATTTGTATTATTTTTTTATTAAATTTACGTCTTATGGTGCAACATCTCAGTTGTATATTCTGAGGCTTGAGCTACACTACTGACTTTTATCATATTAGATAAATGTTAGGAGGACCCCTTGGAAGAAGAAGACCACATGGCTTGCAACAGACATTGCTTGGGCTGTGACGTCCCAGGGCAGTGGGATACTCGGTCCCGGGCATGTGGTGAACAGGGGAGTCGTGTTCGCGGCCGATGCCCGGTTCAGTGACCCCAGGGGTCGATCCGAAAAAGGGTGAAAAAGTGGAAAAATAAAAGTAAAATAAATAAAAGAGTTATTGACTGCGCCACTTGTGGGTTGTGGCTATTTTGTAGAAGCCGCCGCTGCGTGATCTTCCTGGTGCAGGTAGTATAATGCAGCTCAGGGGTTCTGGCCCTCCGCAAGCAGGGCTAGGCCCCAGAAGAGGATGATGGTGGTAGCAGTGTGCGGTGTGAGCTGATGATGCACCAATGTAGAAAGGATTCAAGCCACACAGGAACAGCAGTTTAAACTGGTTTTTACTTATTGTTCTGGTACCAGTGCCCTGGTGGTGCTGGTTTTCAGGTGTTCCCTCACCCTTTGATCCCAGTGCCAGTTGGTGACCTGGTGAGCTGTCCTCCATGCACACTTTAGTTTTTAGTGGGTTCCCGTGGCCTAAAAAAGTCTTGGGATCTCCTCCGTTTCACAGTCTTGGCCCGTATAGCAGGGAGCCTGGACAATTTAATGGGCTGGATTCCTGTCCCTGTCCCTGCTTTTCTCCAGACACTCAGGTTGGTGAGGGACCCTGATGATCCCCTCACCTGCAGATTTAATAGGTAGCTTGAAGCGTACTCCCATTCAAAGATTCTGCTCCCCGCCTGTGCTGGATTCTGTGAGTCCTGGTCCCACACTCCTCTGGCAACCCTAGGTTCCTTGAGCACTGGTTCCTTACTCCACAGCAACCCTTCTCCTTTTTAGCTCCAGTACTTTCCTCAGGTTTTAACACCTAGGACTACTGTCCTAAAACACTTCACACTCTCCTTTCTCTTACTTCTGACTCCCTCAGAATCTCTTTACAACAACTGAGTTTTCTCCTCCCGTCAACCCCCCACCTAGCAACTAGCCCCACCCCTTTTTGGGTCTCTCCCTAGCAGATTGGATGCTTACCAACCAATAGGTGGCCATCCTTTAAATCTGTTTCTAAGCAGTTTTCCCAGGTTGGACATGGGGTTTAGTGTATGTGTGATGGTGTTGGTGTGCTTACCGGCACTGGTATTCCAGGGTTTGGGTTGTCCACAGTTGGTTACATATTCTGTGACACCTGATACCTCAGGGGTGCTACATTGCTATATTACGTTTTGGGGTACCCAGGAAACAACTTAAGGATATGTGAACACAATGTGTTTTTCAGGCAGATTCCACTTGAAAATGCACCACAAAAGTCCCACAATAAATGAGCATAGTGCACAGCAATGTAAAAACAACATTACTGTGCATATGTTCTGTTTTTGTCCCAATGTAATTGTAGTAAATAGAGGGACAGGGGCTCCTATTCTGTCCCACACATTTTTGGTCCCTAGGCGATCCCTAACCTTAGGGTTACCCCTAATGGTGGAGATGCCTGTGAACTGTGCCTGGCTAAGCTCCTGACTAGAACTAGTCTGATTCTCCCCTCACACCAGGGAAGGAAGGGGCAGAAGTGAGATGGAAACACAGATAAAGACAGACAGAAGAAAACTGATACTCTGACACACTGCAAACACACAGGAACAAACAATGAGAGACTCAAGAGAAAAACAAGAGCAGGAAAGTAGGAGCAAAAAGACAACAAAGGTTAACTTCACAACCATACAAAATAGTACTACATCAACCAGTTAGTCTGGATTACAACACCTCACCAGACTAGCTAAAATACAGTATAGCTGGCATAGAAGGAAGAATCTAGCCAGCATATATAGGAGGGGAGCAGATGTGATTGGCTTCTCCACAGCATGTAATCAAAGGAAACTCACAAGCAGACAGGAGGAGGCTAACCCTTGCTAGCCTGTGTATTAACTACAAATCAGTTGGTCGACACCCAAGTCAGCCTGTGCTGATTTACAGAAACCAGAGCCTGACTGACTGAACAGATCCTGACACCACCATGACAGTTGGCGATATTTGTAAAAACCTCCGTATGGCCTCTTTCACACGCCTGTCAAAATCACGCACATGTTTCACGGACGTGTCAAAGATGCATATTGCCCTCTGTCTGCCGTGTGTATGGCACTACATGTGTTCTCCGTGTGTTATCCGTGATAACACACGGAGAACGGGAACTTTCTACTCACCTGTCCCTGGCGTCGCTGTCCGTGGTGCTGATCTTCGGTCTCCGGTCCTGCCGACTCCCCGCTGCTGCAGCTTCCGGCCACAGTGAAGTGAATATTAAATGAGCATAATGAGCGGCGGTCGGCAGCAAGTGACAGCAGCGGCAGAGACTGCAGGGCTGGAGAAGGCGAGTAATGTTTTTTTTTTTTTTAATAGACACATGTCTTTTCTCCGGTGCGTGTCACACGGAACATATCCGTGCTGTTCGTGTGTGTTACATGTGACCCGTTTGCGTTCCGTGTGACACCCGTGATGCCGGAGAAAAACGGACATGTTGGCGTGTGGAGCACATACCAAACCATAGGAAAACATATGTCAACATGTGTACGTGTCTCCGGTACATGAGAAAACTGTCCATACACGTACCGGAGGCACGAACGTGTGAAAGAGGCCTATGACAGTTTTAAGTCACTTTTTTTTAAACCATATCAGGGATCGGAAACCTTGAAGTGATTAAAGGGAATATGTCACCAGGTTTGGCTCCCCCATCTGAGAGCAGCATAATGTAGAGACACTTACTGAGCTGTTTGCTTTCATTTTGATAAAATCAATGTTTTCTCTGCTGCAGATCTAGCTAGTAGTTATACAGAGCTCATGAATATGCTGGACTACCTGGCAGCACACAAATTAGTCCTCTAATGATAATCTACTGCTGATTAATCAGTGATTTTAACAAAACTTCACTAAGTAGCCCAGTAAGTGACACATCACTGGAATCAGGATCACTCTCTCTACTTTATGCTGCTCTCAGATTAGGTGGCAAAAACCTGGTGACAGATTTCCTTTAGGGGAAGTAATGTACATTCTTGAAAGTATAGAGAAACGATGCTAGCAAAGCTGTCAGCAAAGGCACGAAAAAAATAACTGCCGGCGATTTCCCGATCCTTTTTCACCTTGAAAATGTTGGTGGTGAAACTATCAACTTAAAAATGCTATATGCACATACCCCAAGGTATGTTCACAAAGTTTTTTAGGAGTTTTTGGAGCGGAAACTCTCCAAATCCCCCTCCAAATCTCAAAAACATTGGGTTTCTTATCAGTTTCTGCTTCAAAAATCAGCAAAAAAAAACCCCTCCATGTGCACGTAGTCCAATTATTATTGTGGTGCAGAAAGCTGGCCTCTGCACCACAATAAATCTCAATTGAATGTGCGTACGAGGACTTACGTTCGGTTGAAAAGTGCTGGCGTCATTGGCCCCCTGACTCCATGGATGCGATCGCTGCAGGACCTCAGATGCCTGAGTGCCACACGATGGAGCCTTGGGGGCCACATGTGATCCCAGTGTTTGAGACCCCTGTTTTAATTTATCAATATATCAAAACTAAGTATGTCACCAAGTCCAAAGCAGAGCTGGCAGTGACATGACAGAGACTTAGCTCACTTTGTCAGAGAGTCCAATAAAGCAGAGCTGGTTAGCAGTAGGTTTGCTAGGTTTGTCACAGAGTCCAGTATAGCAGAGTACACAGCGATGTAGTGGAACAGTGTTCTTTTTTTTTTCAAGTGATCCGGAATCCAGAAACAATGAATCAGCAGTGTCTTGGATAGCATCTATAAGGCCAGTGGGCATGATGTCAGTGGTGCATGTGTGGCGCCCTGGACTAGCCAGGTCGTCACAGGTACTACAACACGACACCCCCACCCTGAGACAGGCACATCAGTCAGACACAAAATCCTTGTTGCCTCCCTCCAGGGGTTGATGTCCACACCAGGTGGGGTGGAGCCAGGCGGTTGGCCCCACCCACTGAGGAGTACACAGTCCTGGAGGCGGGAAAAGGAAGTCAGCTCAGATCAGTCAGAGTTGAAGGAGAAGGAGTGGAGGAGTAGTGGAGGAGCAAACTGACAGTGTCCGGATACGTGGCCCGGGCACTTAGAGCAAGGTTGGCAGACGGTGGTGGCCGTCTGCAGGAGAGGCAGGTCAACGCGGAACCATAGGACCGGGGATGGGCGGTGGCCCGCCGGTACCGAACCGGGGAGCGAAGTGAAGCCAGCACAAACCGGCAGGGCCTGCGGACCCCGACCAAGCTTGGAGTCGCCGTTAATAAGGTCAAATCCGTCAGTGACCGGAACCCCAGGGGTTTCCTAACAGCCAAGACCCGATTGAAAGCAACCATCCAACCAACAAAAGGAAATACAGCTACCGCCACAGCTAGAGTTCCAAAGGCCAGAGCCTGCGGGCAAAAGGGCTCCTCCGGCACATACACACGCTGGGGAGCGGGTTACCGGTGGGAAGCCATCGGGACCGAACATCCACAAAAGGTGCAGGGAAAGGCAGCCACCACCAACCGTCCGGGAGAAGTCACAGAAGCCGGCTGCGGGACCCGTCCATCCAGCCGTTTGGTTTACCAGAGACTTTGCGTACATTTGTGGCTGAGTGAGTACAACCGTGCCTTCCGGCACCGCGCTGCGCAGTCCCCGCGACCCTGCACCTTGCCAACCCTTCCTCCCCGTCACCTCACCGGGCCCCGGGACCACCAACCCCTACCCACGGAGGGGGGAAACAACATCCCAGCTGCTCCCTACCATCGCTCCCGGGATCCCCGTCAATAGCAGCGGTGGTGCCCAACCTTACCACAACCCGTGGGTGGCGTCACGGACCAAATCCCCAAACCAAACTACCCCCTTTCACTCACGGGCGAGGAGCGCCACTCAAGTCCCCGGATCCGGCCCACCGCTCGAGCCACCGAGCAGCAGCAGCACCGGACCCGAGCGTGGTGAGCGCAGGGCCCCGCCGCCCGCGACACATGCTGTTGTGCCATGACAACTGATACACCAAGAAACAAAAAGAGCTGGCAGCAGAACTAAGACACAGAGCGGCACTTGATCCAGACGAGATGAGTAACAGGTAGATTGAAAGATTCATTTTATTGCAGGAAGATTACTAAGCCCCTCAATGTATGTCAGCTCTCTAGCACCACTTGAGTATATTAGAATTTCTGATTTAACACAATAGGCAATAAAAAGTTACAGTACAAATTTTCTGCAGGATTGGCCAACCATGTGTATTGAGGTCTACCAAATGTTCACTACAAAATACATACAGCTGCACTCTAGAATGCTAACAATGAATAAGGACACTCTGGTAATGCATTACTGCTATAGGAATATTTGAAAAAAAGAGATACTTAGCCTATGTATTGGCCAATGCATGTGAGCCTGGTAACCAATGACAAGGTGATCTCACCTTTTCACACCTCTTGGATGTGCGGTTCAGTCTTTTTGATATATTTGTAGTGCATTTCTTTCTGACTGAACACTCCATACTTTAACCAGGCTGTGTTCATCCTCCTTTATAGCTGGATTCTTTCTGCTCAGGCATGTAAGTTATTAACCCAGCGTCCCAGTATACAAGAGATCACCTTGTCGTTGGTCACCGGGCTCACATGCATTGGCCAGTACATAAGCTTATTATCTCTTTTTTTCAAATATTCCTATAGCAGTAATGCACTAACAGAGTTCCCTTATTCATTTTTAGCATTCTAGAGTGCAGCTGTATGTATTTTGTAGTTATATTGTGTTTTCAACTGGCACCTGTTCACAAATGTTGGATGTGCAGGTCAGTCTTTTTGATATACCAAATTTTCACTGGCAACAGATGTCAGAAGAGAGAAGAATCATCCAGTTCTATTTCAATATGCTAATCCTTATATTCCTAGGACAGATTAGTTGTCTCTAAAGGTATCTGGCAGTAGATTGGTCCCCTCTTTTCATTACAAACACATGCATGATCTCCTGAACTGAGCATGCATGTGTATGTGGTGATCAAGAGGAATAGCTGTCCAAAATTCATATCGGCAGCTAAAGCATCCTGAATAAATAAGTCTGACATTGATAGTGCCCATTGATTCAACACTTCACCCTCTAGAATTGCATTAGACAAAGCTCTCCAGTATAGATTAAATTGTCTCTCCAGGGAAGGAGACAAACTCTAGCGCCACCTATTGGAAAGTCAAACGTGGCCTTTTAACAAGCCTTTTCATATGACCTAGGATATATGCCAGATCAGAATCCCAATTTGCAGACATGGTGTTTCGGGGTGATTGCCCCTCGTCAGTGCAAAGTGTGGATTTCTGATCTGGCCTATGAGAAGCTATGTGGGGACCGCTGGGAAGACTATTCTCCTTACGGAGACCTGACAAACCAGTCTGGCTGTCAGTGGTAAGGGGACTTATAGCTGCAATGCCCCTCTGGGAATTATTCAAATTGTCTCTCCAGGAAAGGAGACAAACTCTATATATATAGGTTATTGAGGAATCTCCTAACTTCCAGACCCACCTCCATTAGCTGATTATTCCAAGATAAGGCGTCTGGAAGGAGGAGGGTGATGTTTGGACCAGATTGACCCTCTACATACTTCTTGTTGCTGCAAAGCAATGGCTAAAAATTGCTGACGGAAATTATTTTTGCAGCATCATACCTCATTATATTAGCAAATATGCATGCATATGGCTTCACCGGGGGATTTTCATTAGTCCGGCTATTCTACCTGATTTAATAGATGCTACATTGTTACATGTACTGTAGAAATAATGTAATTTTAGTTCTGCACACATGAAGTTGCATTTGTGGGGTTCTGGGCCACAGTAATGGCTCCTGCGGTGATAATCAAGTTTAGTAAAGAACAGTCCACTCTTTCTTGTTGATTTAACGTTATTTTCAGGCAGTTGTGTTATTAGGCTAGAAAATCAATGCTGGAAAGAGCGAGGCCTTTCCTCAAGTTAATTGCAAATGTGAAGGCTTATTTTGAGGACTTAACAAAACGTTGTGAAGTGTGTTCCTCACGCTGGGTTTCAGGAATGAATGTATTGTATTTAACGCTAATTGATATTGACAGCAGGATATGCTTGTAAAAAACATAACATTTAACCTCACCGTGTTTACATTGCAAGAAGGAAAAAAAAAAAACGCTTGGCAATTAGTAAGCGCTAGAGTGTATAGATTAGTATATTACTGCAGTAGGGGGGAAAGGGGACGGTGTGACTGTAGGGGGTGTCAGAAGGCAAAGGTTAAAGAACCATTACCAGATAATCTATTTGTAAATTATCAACACTGGAAAAACTGATAATAGCTTCTACAAATGCACAAACACTAATATATACTGTATCAAGTAGCTGCAAAAGTTTGTGCATAGTGTTTGAATGATAATGTATGTGTGAAGTGTTGGCTCCCTTGAAATTGTTCCAGACAATTAAGTATTTCTCCCAGAAAATTATTGCAATTACACGTTTTGTTATAAACATGTGTATTTCCTTTGTGTGTATTGGAACACAAAAAAAACAGGAAAAAAAGACAAATTGGACACAATTATTACACAATACAATAATTTCACACAAAAAACAAAAATGGGCAAAATTATTGGCATCTTTCTAAAATGGTGGGCTAATAATTTTGTCTCAAGCATGTGGTGCTCGTTCGAACTCAGTTGTAGAAAGTAAGAGGTGTGGGCAATATGAAAATCACACTTGAAACTGGTAAAAAGGGGAGAAGTTGAATCAACCTGTGCATTGTGTGTCTGTGTGTGCCACACTAAGCATGGAGAATAGAAAGAGGAGAAGAGAACTCTCTGAGGCCTTGAGAACCAAAATTGTTGAAAACTATTACCAATTTCAAGGTTGCAAGTCCATCTCCAGAGAGCTTGATGTTCCTTTGTCCAGTGTGTACAACATAATCAAAAAGTGTACAACTCATGGCACTATTGGATGTGGACAGCAGAGAAAAATTGATGAAAGGTTGAATGAAGGATAGTCTGAATGAGGGATAAGCAGCCTCAATCAAGTTCCAAAGAAACTCAAACTGTCCTGCTGTAATGCCTGATAGGAGACTCAGGCTGGCTGTAAGGGGAATCTAGAGAAAAGCCACTCACAAAGCAGGACCCCAAGAACTCTGCAACCCTTTAACCCCTATACAGGGATTTGGAATTACACAGAGCCTCAGAGATCGCTACATGTGGTAGACTGTAGTCCGTGGTCATCAGGCAGGGTCAAAATCCAGGAGATGCAAAACAGGAACAGAATCGGCAGGCAGGGGCGTAGTGAGGAGACAAAGCAGGGGTCAAATCCGGAACTGGCAGCAAGATACAAAAACGACAGGCAGGAGGGTAGTCAAACAACAAGCAAAGATCAGCGCACAGGAATCACAATACAAACAGCACATGAGCCAGGAGAACAGAACTATCACTGGCAGTGGTCATGTGACAGGAGGGGGAATAAGAAGGGTGTAGTGTCTTCCCATAGGCTGCAGGTGAATGTTGGCCGCTTCAGCCGGGAGACACACGCCACCTACAGTCAGCCAGTGGTACTGCAGGCTCTAGGGAAACCCAGCCTAGTGGTTGAGCAAAGCCTGTGCTCCGCAGAACCTCAGGCACTGACTCCTCTTCCATCACCAGCCCTATCCATGGTGGGAACATGGCGCCGTCTGGCGATCGGAGCAGAAGTCGCAGGAGCGGACTCCGGTGGGGACGTGACACCTGCACGCTCTTTGAATGAAATGAAATGCTGTGGCTGGAGACCCAGGAGGAACCCACTGCTGACACAGAGACATAAAAACAGCTAGACTGCAGTTTGCCAAAATGTACGTGAATAAGCCAAAATCCTTCTGGGAAAGCGTTTTGTGGGCAGATGAGACCAAGATAGAGCTTTTTGGTAAAGCACATCATTCTACTGTTTACTAAAAATGGAATGAGACCTACAAATAAAAAAACACAGCACCTACAGTCAAGTATGGTGGAGATTGAAAGATGTTTTCGAGTTGTTTTGCTGCCTCTGGCACTGGGTGCCTTGACTGTGTGCAAAGCATCATGAAATCCAAAGACTACCAAAGGATTTTGGGTCACAATGTAGTACCCAATGTCAGAGAGCTGGGTTTGCTTCCTAGGTCATGGGTCTTCCAGTAAGACAATGACGCCAAGCAAACTTCAAAAAGCACCCAGAGATGGATGGAAACAAAACGCTGGAGAGTTCTGAAGTGGCAACAATGAGTTCGGAAATAAATCCCATTGAACACCTATAGAGAGATCCTAAAATTGCTGTTGGGAGAAGACACCTTCAAATATGAGAGATCTGGAGCAGTTTGCAGAAAAAGAGTTCAAAATTCCAGGTGAGAGGAGTAACAAGCTTGTTGATGGTTATAGGAAGCGACTGATTCAAGTTATTTATAACAAAGGGTGTGCAACCAAATATTAAGTTGAGGGTGCCAACAGTTTTGTCCAGACCATTTTTGGGGTTTGTGTAAAATTATGTCCACTTTACCTATTTCTCTCTGTGTTGTGCTGTTCCAATATATACAAAGGAAATAAACATGTGAATAACAAACATGTGTAACTGCAATAATTTTCGGGAACAATCTCAAGGGTGCCAACACTTTCGACCATGACTGTATACTGTATATGCCCTTGTGAAAGAGGTATTCCTGTTCTCTAATGTTATGGCATATGGCTATATTAAAAGTGCTGGGGTCCTGAGATCTGCAACCTCCTCTTGATTTAAAACAACAAAGGTATGATTGGTATTTTTTCTGCACATCTGTGCACCGTGCCGCCTGCCATGCAGGAAATGACATCACAGCTCTATTCAACTCATTATATCATAGTGCTGAGTCCAAACATCCTCTAGCATTAACATCAGCACAAAACTGCACATAGAGCATCATGTCATGGATTACTATGTCCCCACAGCTGCATGTAAGGCGTATACTACCAAGCACAATGCCAAGATTCGGATGGGGTAAACTCCAGATCAGTGGAAAAGACATTGTGGAAAATTCTAGCTGCCCACTTTGTGGGGTAAGACCCTTTTTCTGTTCCCCATGACTCTGTCCAGTGCACAAATCAAGGTCCATAAAGACATGGGTGTAGGAGTTTGGAAGAACTTTACTGGCCGCACAAAGCTCTGACCTCACCCTTAAACCTTATTGAACACCTTTGGTACGAGCTACACATAGTGCTAGCGCCCCTGTCTCTTCACTCTCCTCTCCCCATTGCCCAGCAGGGATATCGCCCTTGTTACCTCCGTGGCTGCCAGCTTGTCGTTGCATGGCTGCCCATGTGCTGCTCGGTTCTTTACTCACCCGTATGGCCGCGAGGACTTTCCTGGTCTCCAACCCAGGGGGTTCGTTCATGTGCTTCCTGTCCCTTTTACTTATGTTATCTTTGTCTAATATTTAAATTTGTATAGTGATTTGAAACATGTCACCAGGTTTTGCTCACTCATCTGATTGCATAATAATGTAGAGAGAAAGATCCTGATTCGATGTGTCACTTACTGAGCTGTTTGCTGTCATTTTGATATAATCAATGTTTTCTCTGCTGCAGATCTGGAAGTTATACATAGCTAAAGAATATTCTAGACTACCTGCAGCATGCCAAGTAGTCTTCTAGTGATAATCTACTGCTGATTAAACAGTGAATTTATCAAAACTACACTAAGCAGCCCAGTAAGTGACACACCACTGGATTCAGGGTCTCTGCCCCTACGTTATGCTGCTCTCAGACTAGGTGGCAAAAATCTGATGAGATATACCCTTTAAGGGAATAAATGTACATTCTTGAAAGTATAGACAAAAGACGACAATAAAGCCGTCAGACAATGACTGCCAGGAGTCCCTTTAAAGGGAACCTGTCAGCAGAAATTTCCCCTAAAACCTAACAGATTCCCCCTCTGCAGCTCCTGGGCTGCATTCTAGAAAGGTCCCTGTTATTATTGTGCCCCCTTTCTGACCAAAAAAAAGAGTTTATAAAGTGGTACCTTTTTGGCTTCGGATTCTGTAAATGTGACACGGGGGCTGGCTGCCTGATGGCCGTTATTCTGCCCCCTGGTCCTGTATGCCGCCCCCATCGCCGATTTCCATACTTGTGGACGCCGCCCACTGCTCCAGCCATCCCCGCGCATGCCCAGTGCCCATCTCTCGTGGATGAACACTGTGCCCAGTGTCACCGCTGGTGACGTGCGCGCAGGGTTTAGATTATGGGCGGTGCTGTGATGTTTATTACCAAGCAACCGCCCATAATCGCGGGACCGCGCTTTCCCCCTCGGCCTGCTTCGTTCTGCGGAAGCGCGCTGCTGCTGACCCCACGTCACCTCCTTCCCATCTTGCCCTGAGGCAGGAAATAGATGGGATGAGCGCGGAGCAGTAACAACACTGATCAGGAGGAGACGCGGAGAGAAGACGCATCCGTCGCAGCTACAGCCACAAAATTTTGTACACTCACACTTCTGGACCCCGAGAGCGTCATAGGCTATGTTTCGAGGTGAAATTTTAACCCTGCGCTTTACAGTTATTCGACAAAAAACCTACCTCCATTAAAGCGAATGGAGCTGGGAGCCACAGTGCAGCCAGAACTTCAGAAGAATGCGCAGCCACGCCCTTATATGGAATGTTGGCGTGTCACAATGCAGCCAGGGAAAGAGACAGACACAGACAGGGAATGAGGCAGACACAGACAGGGTAAGAAACAGACATAGACAGGGTAAGAGACATACACAAAGAGACAGACCGACAGGGAAAGAGACAGACAGGGAAAGAGAGGGAAAGAGAGAGACAGGATAAGAGACAGACAAAGAGACAGAGACAGCCACAGGGAAACAGACAGACAGGGAAAGAGAGGGAAAGAGACAGACAGGGTAAGAAACAGACACAAAGAGACAGACCGACAGGGAAAGAGACAGACAGGGAAAGAGAGGGAAAGAGAGAGACAGGTTAAGAGACAGACAAAGAGACAGAGACAGCCACAGGGAAACAGACAGACAGGGAAAGAGAGGGAAAGAGACAGACAGGGTAAGAGACAGACAAAGACAGGTAAAGAGACAGACAAAGAGACAGACACAGGGAAAGAGACAGACAGGGATAGAGGGAAAGAGACAGTCAGGGAAAGAGAGGGAAAGAGACAGACAGGGAAAGAGAGGGAAAGAGATAGACAGGTAAAGAGAGGGAAAGAGACAGACAGGGAAAGAGATTAAGACAGACAGGGAAATAGACAGACAAAGACAGAGAGAAAGAGAGATATATACAGAGGGGGAGACAGACAGAGAATGGGAGAGAAACAGAGAGACAGTTACTATCCCAGGCAGCGCCGGGTGCTATATTGTGAGGCGAAATTTTAACCCCGCGCTTTCCAATTTACCAATCAATTTTACCCCTATCTACATAATATGGAAAAAGTAAACCGATAAGTGTATCCGCACCGTCGCATTTACAAGCAGTTATTAACCCGGGCAAAGCCGGGTAGTATAGCTAATATATATATATATATATATATATATATATATATATATATATATACACACACACTACAGTTTAGGGTCACTTAGATATTTCCTTATTTTTTTAAAGAAAAGCTAATTTTTTTTCAACGAAGCTAACATTAAATTAAACAGAAATACACTCTATAAATTGTTAATGTGGTAAATGACTATTCTGTCTGCAAACGTCTGGTTTTGAATGCAATATCTACATAGGTGTATAGAGGCTCATTTCCAACAGCCACCACTCCAGTGTTCTAATGGTACATTGTGTTTGTTAACTGTGTTAGAAGGCTAATGGATGTTTAGAAATCCCTTGAAAATCCTTATGCAAGTATGTTAGCACAGCTGAAAACAGTTTTGCGGATTAGAAAAGCTATAAAAACTATAAGCTATAAAACTGACCTTCCTTTGAGCTAGTTGAGAATCTGGATCATTATATTTGTTGGTTCCATTAAACTCTCAAAATGGACAGAAAAAGAGAACTTTCATGTGAAACTCCACAGTCTATTCTTGTTCTTAGAAATAAAGGATGTTCCATGCGAGAAATTGCCAAGAAAACGAAGATTTCCTACAACAGTGTGTACTACTCCCTTCAGAGAAGAGCACAAACAGGCTCTAACCAGAGTAGAAAGAGAAGTGGGAGACCCCGCTGCACAACTGAGCAACAAGACAAGTACATTAGAGTCTCTAGTTTGAGAAATCACCGCCTCACAGATCTTCAACTGGCAGCTTCATTAAATAGTACCCGCAAAACCCCAGTGTGAACGTCTACAGTGAACAGGCGACTCCGGGATGCTGGCCTTCAGGGCACAGTGGCAAAGAAAAAGCCATATCTGACACTGGCTAATAAAAGGAAAAGATTACCATGGGCAAAAGAATACAGACATTGGACAGAGGAAGATTAGAAAAAAGTGTTATGGACAGACGAATCGAAGTGTAAGGTGTTTGGATCACACAGAATAACATTTGTGAGACGCAGAACTACTGAAAAGATGCTGGAAGAGTGCCTGACGCCATCTGTCAAGCATGATGGAGGTAATATGATGGTCTGTGGTTGCTTTGGTGCTGGTAAAGTGGGAGATTTGTACAATGTAAAGGGATTTTGAATAAGGAAGGCTATCACTCCATTTTGGAATGCCATGCCATACACTGTGGAGAGCGCTTGATTGGAGACAATTTCGTCCTACAACAGGACAATGACCCAAAGGACACCTCCAAATTATGCATGAACTATATTCTGGAAGAAGCAGACAGCTGGTATTCTATACACTATATATATGTGTATATATATATATATATATATATATATATATATTTATATTGTGCGTGTGTATGTGTGTATATATATATGTATGTATATATATATATATATATATATATATATATATAAAAAAAAAAAAATCATATACATTGTAGCACCAACTTTCCAATCCCTGCACTCTGTTCTCCCCTCTGTCCCAGAAGGGATACTGTCGCCGTTACCTCCTCGGCCGCCCGCTTGTTCCTGTGGGTAGGCACGTGTCGCATGGTCCTCTGCTCAACCGCATGTCTATCCATGTGCAGCATGGCCCTCTGTTCTCCTGCATGGCCATTTATGTGTGCATCGGTTCCTTGTTCTCCTGTGTGGCCATCCTCATGTTGCATCGTCCCAGGCTCACCCGCTTGCTGCATGGTCCTCTGCTTACCCGTATGGCCACCCACGTGTCATGTCGTCCTCTGTGCTCCTGCATTGCTGGCAACATTTACTGCGGTCCTCGGCTCCCTCCCCGGCAGATGCCTATGTGTGTGTCGGTCACCAGCTTCCGCCTGGGCCCCAGGTCCTGTGCATGCCGTGCTGGGCTTCCTGGTCCACAGCCAAGGGCACATGCGTGCTTCCTGCCCCTTTAAGAAGAAGCGTGCACACCTTGATAAAATGTCCCCAGCCTATTGCTGAGTGGCACCAGGTATTTAAGCCTCTCTCCCTTGATGGGAGGGGCCAGAGCAAATCTTTAGGTTTTAGTAATGGGCAGACCGGCTCTTTTTTGTGATCCGGTTCCCATGGCTCTGCTCATCAAAAAGAACCGTCTCTCTTGGACCCTAAATTAATCTCTATTAAATATGTGTTCACCGCAGGTGAACACATATTTAAGATTATATTAATACCGCCAAAACCCTGCCCAACCGTTACTAAACCACGCCCACTTACAATGGGCCAATTAAAATGTTGAGTGGCCGAGGTTGTGTTCAGGTGGGCAGGGTTTTATCCATTGAATACCGGACTTTTACGCCCAGTAAGAGCCATTAAGAGAATTTAGTGACTCTCACTGGTGTGCTGGCTCCTGTCAGTCACAGCAAGGAGCCGGATCTTTGTTTGTTCACGACCGACACATCACTATTAGGTTTCTTACCTAGTATCCGCGTGATGGTCCAGCTTGTTGCTCTGGTGTGCCTATGTCGAGCTTGAGTGCTGCACATTACCAGTACTGGGTCTGCTGTTGTACCGTCTTTGTTCCTTGACTCATCCTGTCTGTGTTTCTTGACCCATCCTGTCTGTATTCTGTGTCCTGCTAGCAGCCTGAACCCTGCAGCCATTCCTGTGTTGTCTGTATTCTGATGTCCTGTACCTGTCCCTGATGTCCTGTCCCTGATATCCTGTACCTGATGTCCTGTCCCTGACGTCCTGTGCCTGATATCTTGTGCCTGATATTCTGTCCCTGATATCCTGTGCCTGGTGATCTGTGTCCAATGTTCTGTCTCCCTTTTGATGTCCTGAACCTGAATTCTAAACCTGAACTGCTCAGCTGCCACAGTCATGGGAATTACCCTAAGAATGCCACCTGGCATTAAACGGCAGCCAAGTCCATCAGAGATTCTGTGGAATGTTGAATACCCTCTAGGCGCCTATTTAAGCCCCTCCCTCATCTAGACAAGCCTGGTCCCCCCTGTGGTTCTGGGTCAATGGGTCCTCACACCCTTGCCTCTCCCAGTGGGTGTTACACTACGATGGAGATTGTGAGCATGGCCCCCTCATCCAACGTCAGTATCTGACCTCACAAATGATCTGAGAAAATGGACAAAAAATTCACGCAAATTCCAAAATTTTCTAGAAACCTTCCCTGAAGAGTTGAAGCTGTTGTAGCTGCAGAACGGAGACGGATTCCATATTAATAACTATGGATTTACAACGGGAGGTCATGTAAGTGTGGTGCCCCTGAAGCTTCAGTCACCACAGAGTTTTGCATCTGTCTTAAGGTGTAATGCTTATCCCGTGTAAAAGGAGGTAACCACTGGGTTTCACATTCAAACAGCGATCTTACATAATACACTTACATAAACACCTAGTCTGCCAGCCACTACTTACTCAGGAAGACAGTCTGGGGAATTCCCGGTCACCATTGCAACGTGTTCCCAGCAGGCTGAGTCATCCCAAGGGTGGGGGCACTGAGTAAGAAACACTCAAATAGATTCTAGTCAGATCAGTCCAGGACAGAGAAGAGAGCAGACAGCCTTGGGAGAGCAGCATTTAACAGACTGATCCTGGGGACGGGAGACAGGTGGAAGTAGTCCCAGGACCAGGGGCCACAACACCGCACTAAGTCTGCAGGAATGAGACTGGAATAGGGCGAGAGGTGACCGGTGGAGATGGTGAGACAGAGGAGACATGGTAGCTGAGGTCAAGCCTAACAGTTCCCACAGTGCCAGCGCAGTTGGGGTGCAGAGCTCTCGGTTGGGGAAACCTTCATGGACTCTAACAATTCTGCAGTGGATGGGGATTTCATGTCCCATCGTCCACCACCCACTTTCCTGGAGCACAGAGACATATAGGATCTGGGGTCGGGTTTACAGTCAGGCCCCATTGCGAGGACTCAAATCACCTGCACATGGGACGGGACACTTAACATGGACAGTGGGGTCCCCAAGTTGCTTCAGGCCACAGAGAGCCGCGAGTCAGCTCAAGGAAGAAGGTCTCACACATTTCCACAGACAGCGGTGATTGCCTCTGGTTCACCCAGGACCGGCTGGAATTCATCCATGGCAGCGGAAAGTGGCACCTCCGGGGAGCTTTAAGAACTGTGAGTAAAAGGAACTTTGAACCGCAGCGCTGGTGTTGTCCTTTTTCATTGCCGACGCTGACGCCCCGCGCTTCGGCGCCATCAGCCATTCCCATCGCCCTAATCCTCCCTGGGGCTCGCCCCACCTGTGGGGAGCTGGACTATCTGGGCTGCGTTAACATCAGCCCCAGAGGAGTGCAACATCTCGCAGCGGTGGCCGATTCCTGGCCGCGCACCATGGGTGGCGCTGCAAAGCATCCCCCATTCCCAGCCAACACTGCTCCTGGAAGAGGAAAAGTCGCAGGAAGGGTCGGTAGCGGAGGAGGCCGAGACCCCAGTCACCGCTGCAACTGGTGACATGCTTCCCAGGGACCATTCGCCCTCCTTCCATCCCCCTTTACACCTTGCACCCGCTTGTTTGTCTTTTACATGTAGCCGACAGGGACACAGAGCTGGGTCAGGCCAGTCACAGCAACCCCACAAAACTATTGGCCCGGTAATCAATAACCCCTTAGGCCCCGTGGAGTGCTACATAAGCTTTTATAGGTGTAATGTATAATTGTCACATAATTGTAATGTTATAATTTGTCTATATATAACGAAATACAATTTTTTTTTATTTTTTTTTTTTAGATATTGAAAACAACCAAGCAGTATAATGAATCTTCTATCGAACTCTTGTAGAAATATAGATTTGAGCACCTGCGTATTTGAAAACACTTCATACAATAGAAAAAAAAAATTCTATGCCGACTCTATAATCTATGTACTACAAAAATGAAGTGCTAGAATCGAGGAGTTTATAGATTTTCGTCAGATATTTTCAAATTGTAATACAAATAAATTGCAGTAATTTATTATTTCTTCTATCATTACCTACCCAAAAAGTATATTACAATAGAGCCAAACTATGGAGGTGCAGCTCCTGGGCCACAGTGTCTGTGGGGCCCAAATAACCCCTTGCAATAAAAAAAAAAAACAATCTGCTTTTTATAATACTTGTATAAGTTGCTACCCAAATTTGATTCACATCTAATAAGAGGAACTGTCACTAGATTTCATAGTGTAAACTGATACTGATATACAGTATATACTGTATATACTGCTCAAGAAAATGAAGGTAACACCAAATTACAAGATACTTGTTTAAGTGTTCCCTTTATTTTTTTGAGCAGTATATATACAGTGGAGTGGGTACGGAAAGTATTCAGACCCCTTTAAATTTTTTATTCTTTGTTTCTTTGCAGTTATTTGCTAAATTCAAAAAAGTTCTTTTTTTATCCTCATTAATGTACACTCTGCTCCCCGTCTTGACAGAAAAGACTAAAATATCACATGGTCATAAGTATTAAGATGCTCAGACACTCATATGTAAGTCACATGCTGTCCATTCCCTTGTGATCCTCCTTGAGATGGTTCTACTCCTTCATTGGAGTCCAGCTGTGTTTAATTAAACTGATAGGACTTGATTTTGAAAGGCGCACACCTGTCTATATAAGATCTCCCAGCTCACAGTGCATGTCATACCATATGAGAATCATGAGGTCAAAGGAACTGCTCAAGGAGCTCAGAGATAGAATTGTGGCAAGGCACTGGTCTCTCTCTCTCTATCTCTCTCTCTCTCTTTCTCTCTCTCTCCCTCTCTCCCTCCCTCCCTCTCTCTCTCTCTCGTCCCGGTCCGCAAAACCTCTATTCCTAAGAGCACAGTGGCCTCCATAATCCTTAACTGGAACACGTTTGGAACCACCAGAACTCTTCCTAGACCTGGCCGTCCAGCCAAACTGAGCAATCGTAGGAAAAGAGCTTTAGTAAGAGAGGTCAAGAAGAACCCCAAGATCACTGTGGCTGAGCTCCAAAGATGTAGTAAGGAGATGGGAGAAAGTTGCACAAAGTCAACTATCCCTGCAGCCCTCCACCATTCGGACCTTTATGGCAGAGTGGCCTGACGGAAGCCTCTCCTCAGTGCAAGACACATGAAAGCCCACATAGAGTTTGCAAAAAAACACATGAAGGACTCCCAGACTATACGAAATAAGATTCTCTGATCTGATGAGAAGAAGATAGAACTTTTTGGTGATAATTGTGTGTGTGGAGAAAACCAGGCACTGCTCATCACCTGCCCAATACAATCCCAACTGTGAAACATGGTGGTGGCAGCATCATGCTATGGTGGTGTTTTTCAGCTGCAGGGACAGGACGCCCGGTTACAATTGAAGAAAAGATGAATGCGGCCAAGTACAGAGATATCCTGGAAGAAAACCTCTTCCAGAGTGCTCTGGACCTCAGGCTTTGCCAAAGGTTCACCTTCCAACAAAACAATGACCCTAACCACACAGCTAAAATAATAAAGGAGTGGCTTCAGAACACCTCTGTGACCATTCTTGACCGGCCCAACCAGAGCCTGACCTAAACCCAATTGAGCATCTCTGGAGAGACCTAAAAATTGCTGTCCACCAACATTCACCATCCAACCTGATGGAAATGGAGATGATCTGCAAGGAAAAATGGCAGAGGATCTCCAAATCCAGGTGTGAAAAACTTGTTGCATCATTCCCAAGAAGACTCATGGCTGTACTAGCTCAAAAGGGTGCTTCTACTCAATACTGAGCAAAGGGTCTCAATGCTTATGACCATGTGATATTTCAGTTTTTCTTGTTTAAAAAAATTGCACAAATTTCTACATCTGTTTTTTTCTGTCAAGATGGGGTGCAGAGTGTACATTAATGAGAAACAAAATGAACTTTTTTGAATTTATCAAATGGCTGTAATAAAACAAAGAATGACAAACTTAAAGGGGTCTGAATACTTTCTGCACTCACTGTGTGTGTATGTATATATATATATATATATATACATACACACACAGTACAGACCAAGAGTTTGGACACACCTTCTCATTCAAAGAGTTTTTCTTTATTTTCATGACTCTGAAACGTGTAGATTCACATTGAAGGCATCAAAACTATGAATTAACACATGTGGAATGAAATACTTAACACAAAAGTGTGAAAGTGTGAAACAACTGAAAATATGTCTTATATTCTAGGCTCTTCAAAGTAGCCACCTTTTGATTTGATTACTGCTTTGCACACTCTTAGCATTCTGTTGATGAGCTTCAAGAGGTAGTCACCGGAAATGGTCTTCCAACAGTCTTGAAGGAGTTCCCAGAGATGCTTAGCACTTGTTGGCCCGTTTGCCTTCACTCTGCGGTCCAGCTCACCCCAAACCATCTCGATTGGGTTCAGGTCTGGTAACTGTGGAGGCCAGGACATCTAGCGTAGCACCGCATCACTCTCCTTCTTAGTCAAATAGCCCTTACACAGCCTGGAGGTGTGTTTGGGGTCATTGTCCTGTAGAAAAATAAGTGATGGTCCAACTAAACACAAACCGGATGGAATAGCATGCCGCTGCAAGATGCTGTGGTAGCCATGCTGGTTCAGTATGCCTTCAATTTTGAATAAATCCCCAACAGTGTCATCAGCAAAGCACCCCCACACCATCACACCTCCTCCTCCATGCTTCACGGTGGGAACCAGGCATGTAGAGTCCATCCGTTCACCTTTTCTGCATCGCACAAATACAAGGTGGTTGGATCTAAAGAACTCAAATTTGGACTCGTCAGACCAAAGCACAGATTTCCACTGGTCTAATGTCCATTCCTTGTGTTCATTAGCCCAAACAAGTCTCTTCTGCTTATTGCCTGTCCTTAGCAGTGGTTTCCTAGCAGCTATTTTACCATGAAGGCCTGCTGCACAAAGTCTCCTCTTAACAGTAGTTGTAGAGATGTGTCTGCTGCTAGAACTCTGTGTGGCATTGACCTGGTCTCTAATCTGAACTGTTGTTAACCTGCGATTTCTGAGGCTGGTGACTCGGATAAACTTATCCTCTGCAACAGAGGTGACTCTTCGTCTTCCTTTCCTGGGGCGGTCCTCATGTGAGCCAGTTTCTATGTAGCGTTTGATGGTTTTTGCCACTGCACTTGGGGACACTTTCAAAGTTTTCCCAATTTTTCGGACTGACTGACCTTCATTTCTTAAAGTAATGATGGCCACTTATATTTCTTTACTTAGCTGCTTTTTTCTTGCCATAATACAAATTCTAAGTGTATTCAGTAGGACTATCAGCTGTGTATCCACCAGACTTCTGCACAACACAACTGATGGTCCCAACCCCATTTATAAGGCAAGAAATCCCACTTATTAAACCTGACAGGGCACACCTGTGAAGTGAAAACCATTTCCGGTGACTACCTCTTGAAGCTTCAAGAGAATGCCAAGAGTGTGCAAAGCAGGAATCAAAGCAAAAGGTAGCTACTTTGAAGAACCTAGAATATAAGACATATTTTCAGTTGTTTCACACTTTTTTGTTAAGTATTTCATTCCACATGTGTTAATTCATAGTTTTGATGCCTTCAATGTGAATCTACAATTTTCAGAGTCACGAAAATAAAGAAAACTCTTTGAATGATAAGGTGTGTCCAAACGTTTGGTATGTACTGTATATATATAGACCTGATTGACCTTAGACCTGATGAGGCTGGTATACTTACTTTGAAAGTACATGTTAGAATGGTTCTATAATCCTAAATTACAATGAGCCAGAGCAAACTGTAATTTGAGGATTATGCAATCACTCTGACACTGATTTACAAAGTAAGTACACCTCCCTCATCAGTCAGAATGTATGCAGTTTGTATTTTGTATGGTAAAGCTGGTGACAGATCTGCATTTTGATCTGTTAGAAGTAGCCTATTGCATGTAATAATAAAGTCTGCACCCCCATGTCTACAGAGGGTCTGGTCCTGATTTTCTTCCCCAATGATGAAGCGGCCATAGAATTGCTAGAGGCAGCAAAACGTGCGTCGGGATCTTTTTTCCCATCACAGACCTGGTAATTATTATTGATCATTTTTGTACTTTGTGATTTTTTTTCTATTTACTATTTATTATTCTATTTACTCTTATTATTTACTAGTTGTACTACCTGGCTTCGCCCGGGTTAATAACTGCTGTTAACAAAATAGAATGTATTAACAAAAATGTATTCTGCACACAAAAACCACAAAACAAATAGATATAAATGTAATTATAATGTCTGTCTCCCCCTCTGTATATATCTCTCTGACTCTCTCTCTCTCTTTGTCTGTCTGTCTCTTTCCCTGTCTGTCTCTGACTGTCTGTCTCTTTCTCCGTCTGTCTCAATCTCTTTCCCTGTCTGTCTATCTATCTCTTTCCCTGTCTATCTATCTCTGTCACTTTCCCTGTCTGTCTCTTTCCCTCTCTTTCCCTGTCTGTCTCTTTCCCTCTCTTTCCCTGCCTGTCTCTTTCCCTCTCTTTCCCTGTCAGTCTGTTTCTTTGTCTGTGTCTGTCTCTTAGTGTCTGTCTCTTACCCTGTCTGTGTCTGCCTCTTTCCCTGTCTGTGTCTGTCTCTTTCCCTGGCTGCATTGTGACACGCCAACATTCCATATAAGGGTGTGGCTGCGCATTCTTCTGAAGTTCTGGTTGCACTGTGGCTCCCAGCTCCATTCGCTTTAATGGAGGCAGGTTTTTTGGTGAATAACTGTAAAGCGCGGGGTTAAAATTTCCCCTCAAAACATAGCCTATGATGCTCTCGGGTCCAGATGTGTGAGTGTGCAAAATTTTGTGGCTGTAATGGTGCAGATGCCAATCCCGGACATACACACACATACACCCACACACACACACACACACATTCAGCTTTATATATTATATATATATATATATATATATATATATATATATATATATATATATATATAAAGCTGAATGTGTGTGTGTGTGGGTGTATGTGTGTGTGTATGTCCGGGATTGGCATCCACACCGTCGCAGCTACAGCCACAAAATTTTCTATCTATTTGTTTTGTGGTATTTGTGTGCAGAATACATTTTTGTTAATACATTCTATTTTGTTAACAGCAGTTATTAACCGGGTAGTACAGCTAGTATATATATATATATATATATATATATATATATATATATATATATATATATATACTATTTGCATGTGGGAAAAAACATCTTCTTCCTGGGTCTGTGATTAACACCTACCACTTCCATTCTCCTTTCCATTTTAACCTTTGCTTCTCTATGTATGCACTGTGCACCTTGTCACTTAATAAATATATTTTGTAATCAGCAAATCTGCTCTCTGTTCTCCCTTTTTTTTTATATATGTTTCTGATGAGCTGCTAGTAACCAATCGTGGGTTCAGCCACCTTTGGTTTTCCAATTTCAAAGTATTATCCTATGAAAATTATTAACTACATGATCTGTTAGAAGTAGCCTATGTCATGTAATAATGAAGTGTGCGCCCCCATGTCTACGGAGGGTCTGCTCCTTTGGCGCATACTGGTCCAAGTCTAAAGCGAAAACTGTGGCCCTTTTTTTTTTTTTTCTTTACTAGTTTTTATACTAAGTGCACCCGCACCATTAAGTGGGAAACGTAGAAAATAAGAAAATACAGTCCAACAAGAATTTCATCACGTGTCCGTTTAATATTCTCTTTGGTTTCATCCTTTTCCTTGGATTCTATATTGGAACATACTGTATAAATTAGATAAAAGCCATTTCTTTGCTTCTATCCCCCATTCAAATTTTAATTGAAAGGTATTGTTGACAAATATTTTATCTTCCCTTCTGTCACCTCCCTTCTGACCTAAGAGCCTCAAAATAACATTTTGGAGAATGGCCGGGCTGTGTTGTTTCTTTGTGGGAGGCAGAAGATACTTATCCTTACTGCTCACACAGCAATCGAAACCAAGAACAACTAACCCCTAACTTTTTTAATAAAACTCTGCCCCTTTCCAAAACAGCAGCCAAATGTGGAGAAAACCAAGATGTGGAAGATATTTGTGTTTATGCACACATTCCTAACCCATAATAACCGCCTTTGAAGCTCTAAGCAAAAGATATTTTCACTCTTAATTACAGCAATTATAATCTGTCTGACCGAAGGGGAAAACTGAGCAGACACCTGACCAGGAGCATTAGTGAATTGCTACAAAAGCAACAGGACAGTTTGCATGTGGCTTTACTTGTGCTTTCTATGGCACCACAGCCTATAGGAACTACCTGTCTGCATAATACCTGCACTGCAACACCATCTTGACAACATTGCATCCTATTTGGTCATATAACCTCAAAATAATCACTAAATGTGTTATTTCTTTTTCATGCAATATAATTTTAATGTGGCCCCTTTAAGTATCAGAATCTAAATGGTATGATGCTTGGCCAAAACAAAAATGTGAACCCTTGCTTTAAAGAGGTCCTTTCACGAGGTCAGAAGTTGAAGGCTTTTGTTGTTATTTTATTCACACTATTCCCGAGTATTGCAGTTTAATGTTGTTATTAAATGCACCATACAGTTCCTTTTAATTTAGTGATGATATTTATTATCTCTACCAAGGGGGCGTGGCTCACAGGATAATAAGGCAGAGCAGGCTAAAGACATGCTCTAGAGCACCCAGTGAGACGCGCCCCAGAGGACCCAGTGAGACACACCCCCTTTGTAAAAAACATAAAAAATAGTGTTAAATAAAATATCCATATCTTTGGAAGGGTATAAAAAAAATAAAAATAAATTAACTTAATACTTAGGAAACGGCAGGAATCAAATACGAGTAAATTCTGGTCACTTTTGACCTGACAAGTCCACTTTAAAGTGTAAATCCAGGTTTTTAAAACTATAGGGACTTTGGTGCTGTCACTGGGTATGAAATGACAGCACAGGGGTTCCTAGGATGGCCCACAGACTTGAGACCCAGTGCTATCCCTTATCTTAGAGGTAGGCTTGATGGTAGCCAGGTCTGAGCCCCCAGCATTACCCTGACTCCTGTTTGAGCCCTGATCTTACTCAGCCTGTCCCCCATCCTTGGGGTGGAAACACAGTATCAAAACCCCACAAGGGAGAACAAAAACTCATACACAATGCACTCAAACACAATGGAGAGACTATTGTAGCACCCCTGCAGTATCAGGTGCCACAAATGTAACCCGTGGAAACCCAACCCCCCAAATATCCGTGCCAGTAAGTACACCAGCACCTTCAGGCCACATACACAATCCCGACACCAAGCTGGGAGACTGCCTAGTAACAGGTAAAAGGGGAAGGCACTGATTGGATGTAGCCACCCAGCCTGTAGGGAGAGACCCATTGATGGGGGAGGGTTTAGTGGTCAGTTGGGAAGCAGGCAGGAAGTGTGTAGTTAGTTCAGAGAAGGAGATGAAGGCGAGAGGAGTAGTGAAGTGAAAGAGTAGAAAGAGTAAAGTACTGAAAGCAGACCTGTAGAGACAACGGAGAGCTGTAATAAGGAGTGAGAACTGTGGAGTACGGAACAGGACTCCAGGCACCGTGGGTTACCTGTGGAAGCAGCAGACTCCAGGAACCACGGCGGGTCTGTGGAAGTTCGGAACCAAGGAACACGGGACTCAGCACAAGGCCGGGTGCAGACCCTAGGACAGTGGGACACTTTATGGTCAGCTGTTAACTCTGCAAGACAAGAAGATCTCCAGGGTCAATCGCCAACCTAAAAAGCTGAAGCACAAGCAACAAAGAGGGGACCAGGGACTGAACCCCTTAATCGTCCAGGCTGCCTGCATTAGGGCCCAGAGAGAAAAGAAGGGGACTTCCAAGTAGCTCCAGGCCACGGGAGTCCAATCACAACACAACAAGTGTGCAAGGAGGACAGCCATTCCAGGTCCAGCTGGCACGGAGAACAAGGAGAGCGGGTACACCTGGAACCGGCACCCGCGGTTCCAGTACCAAAAGTAAACAAGGCAAGTTAAACTACACACTGGTGTGGACTGTTTCCTTGGCGGCGTGCACTCACATAAACTGCTACCCACTACAACCACCATCATCCACTGCTGGGGCCTGTCCCTGCTTGCGGAGGGCTCTAACCATCCAGGCTGCATCACTCCATCAGCCACAGCAGAAACCTGCAGCGGAGGCCCCAAATAACCTGGCCGCACACAACTAGTGGTGGAGTCGACAAACAGTTTTATTATTTTCTTTTTTTTTTACCAAAAAAAACCTTTTTCTTTCCTGAGGGACGACACCCCAAGGGCCACGGTACCAGGCCGCGACCACGACTGACCCCACTGAGCACTACAGAGCCCGGGACCGAGTACCCCAGAGCCCTGGGGCATCACACTATACGTGTACAGGGCAATAAAGAAAAAGGAAGTAAATGCACAACAGGGGAACTTCCATACAACTCAAAATAGCAGCTACAGAGCTCCAGGAACTGGATTACCACAGAAACCGGAATCGCTGGCGCTAAGCTGAAGCTATAATTGGTGCTGAGTAGCAAGGTCCAGAATCTTTTATAGGAAGGAGATGGCTGTGATTGCTAATTAGCAACTTTGCTTGTCAGTCTCTGCAGTGTGAACAGAACCTGATGCCGCTGTGACACTCCTTGACTATCAGGTCATCACAGGGTACTGCACGCTCTCTCTCCTTAGTGCGGTATTCAAATCCCTCATGGTTCTGGGTCCCCATCTTACAGTGCTGCCTTCAACAACAAAGCAAATCCTACATACACCCTGCACCACACCCACCAGACACACCAGTGGGCGGCTTGAGCGCAAAAGGGTCACCCACCTAGGTGTCAGGAAGGGAAGGTGAGGTGTGTCAGAGAGAAGAGTAGTTGTGTAGTGGAGTAGTGAAGTGGAGGAGGCAGGAAGTGGTGGCTCCCAAGAGTAGCTGTCTAGGTTGCACACGGTGGTCTGGACCTAGAGGAGTCGGACCCCCGGTCACAGGGGATTGAGGCAAGGTGCCTGGACCTGTTAAAGAGAACGGTCAGCAGCCTGGTGCTATCACCGGTCCGGGACCGAAGGCACGGAGGGGTGCACGGACCCTAGGTCGGGGAGAAGCTTCAGGCAACCCAGCAATTAACCTGCGGAGAACGGAGCCTTCATGGACTGTTTCCACTAGCTCCAGAATCGGGGCACTAGTGCAACGAGGGGGATAGGGCCTTCTATATAAGCAGCCCACTGAAATCCCAAGTGTGAGCCCTGAGAGCAGGCTCCCACATAGCCATAGTGGGGAGCGGGGCCCGGCAAGTTCCAGACTACCGGGCCACTACGGTGAATTTAAACTTTGTGCCAGGAGGCAGGTCACGGACCATCAGGCAGCACTACAGGGTATGGGAACCTGACGAGCTCCCCTTGAGCGGCAACGGCACCCAGAGACTTAGTTTACCCGATTGTCAGTGTCTGCTTACTGGCTCAGTTAGTACATGAGTGATTTCCCCGTCACAGCACACAGTATCTTCACCCAGAGTCCCGGGGCATACCCCTACCCATGGAGGGTAACGACACCTCGCTGCCTCACTCCATCACCCCGGGTACTCCCAACGGCAGCGGCGGTACTCCCAGTTAACGCACACCACGGGTGGCGTCACGAACTATAACTCCCCTGTAAATATCCCCTTTTACTTTAGAGTGTGGCCCCTAAGCTCCCGGGTCCGGAGACCCTCGAGCCACGAACGGACATTACCCTCGAATCCGAGCGGTTCGATCCGCTGCTGGGGTGGCACACCGCCGTGACATCTAATGAGTCTGGACCTGAACACCGCATGACAGGTGTTTTTTAGAGCAAAATGTCCAATCTATTTATGAGCATCTTCAAGCCAAAAAGTTGAACAGTTTACCTATAAAATAGCCTGATTTACAAATACATATGAGGTTAGTAAAGCTCGAAAGGGCAAAAGAAGAAGAACCATGTAGGCAATATATCGGGAAGTATGTTTATACCCTGGAAGGGAAGGGGAGGGTTTTGCAAATAAATGCTCACCTTATTAAGGGTACAGTTGGTTTTTACACTTAAGAAAGATGTCAGTCTGTCGTGGAAGAGCATTATGGAATAAAAAGGCTCTGTTATATTATTGGATTAAGGATCTTCATTTCGGTTAGCGCAGCCCAAAAACCATGCATTGTCTTTTCTTTCAAACATCGTGATGGAGTTCATCCTCCAGCCATGGGGCATCAGCAAAGCTGAAACCAGGAAACAACATTTTTCTGTCGGCCGAGGCTCCGCCCCTTCTGGTCACATGGGTATGACCTCACACAAGTCCTGCAAGTCAAAAATTAAATCGATTGTATAATACTTCTGCTAATTCTAACAGAGGGAGGGGGTAAGTATGAATAACCCCCAGCTATTATCTGATCCTCAGCTTCTGTCACTCAAGAAGCAGGTGATTTTATAAACTTTACTTTCTTGGATTTCAAAACCTAAACATCCGAGCTGACCACTAAAGGTATGTAGAGAATCAGCCTGATAGTGCCAGTATAGCACTGGCTTTAGGTTATATAGGAAAATCCTGGTGATTGGTTCCCTTTAAGGATAGTGAATGTGGTTACTTTGAAATCAAGAAGTACTGGATCTCTGCTGACTGTTGTGCCATAGTCGCTCTTACTTCTGTCTGATTTAGCAATGCTCTGTCACATGTTGTCACTTGGCCATACTCACCGCATAGCTCAAGTCCAATGACGCCAATCCCCAACACTTGACAATGGGGCCCATGGATTAATTCAGTCTGATGTGTTCACCTTAAGGCCCCGTCACACACAGAGATAAATCTTTGGCAGATCTGTGGTTGCAGTGAAATCATGGACATATTGTTCCATTTGTACACAGCCACAAACCTGGCACTGATTGTCCACAATTTCACTGCAACCACAGATCTGCCGCAGATTTATCTCTGTGTGTGACAGGGCCTTTTCTCTAATCCATACTAATTACTCACAGCAAGTTGGGCTGCAGTGTGTACATCGCCCTGGCCAAAAACTGATGCTCTAGCAGGATACAGCTAAACCCCCACTAAGTGGAGACATCACAGGTGCAGGAGAAGCACATCACACACACACCTTCATGGAATGGAGGGGAGGTGACTGCTAGATGATAAAACTGCACACAAGTGGCTTGCATAGAGCGCTGTTCACATGCAGATGACACAGTCACAAACCCGCAGCCTATTAGGTAACGCCCTTCTATTAGATCAGGCGGGCTGCCAAGCCGTACTCCACTGTATATCATGCACGGACAGACACTCTACAATGCAAGGCCCAACAGAAAGGGGCCTGGCTGTATCCTGTACAAACAAAAAAATATGAGGTTTTTGTTGGTATTTATGGCCATAAAACGTAAGCCTACACCCTCGTCAAGGGACCTCATGTCTGTAGGTCCCTACACTAAATATAAAAAAAGCAACAATAAGAGGATAATGTCCTCCAAAAATCAAGTATTACTCACAGCAAGTTGGGCTGCAGTGTGTACATCGCCCTGGCCAAAAACTGATGCTCTAGCAGGATACAGCTAAACCCCCACTAAGTGGAGACATCACAGGTGCAGGAGAAGCACATCACACACACACCTTCATGGAATGGAGGGGAGGTGACTGCTAGATGATAAAACTGCACACAAGTGGCTTGCATAGAGCGCTGTTCACATGCAGATGACACAGTCACAAACCCGCAGCCTATTAGGTAACGCCCTTCTATTAGATCAGGCGGGCTGCCAAGCCGTACTCCACTGTATATCATGCACGGACAGACACTCTACAATGCAAGGCCCAACAGAAAGGGGCCTGGCTGTATCCTGTACAAACAAAAAAATATGAGGTTTTTGTTGGTATTTATGGCCATAAAACGTAAGCCTACACCCTCGTCAAGGGACCTCATGTCTGTAGGTCCCTACACTAAATATAAAAAAAGCAACAATAAGAGGATAATGTCCTCCAAAAATCAAGTATTACTCACAGCAAGTTGGGCTGCAGTGTGTACATCGCCCTGGCCAAAAACTGATGCTCTAGCAGGATACAGCTAAACCCCCACTAAGTGGAGACATCACAGGTGCAGGAGAAGCACATCACACACACACCTTCATGGAATGGAGGGGAGGTGACTGCTAGATGATAAAACTGCACACAAGTGGCTTGCATAGAGCGCTGTTCACATGCAGATGACACAGTCACAAACCCGCAGCCTATTAGGTAACGCCCTTCTATTAGATCAGGCGGGCTGCCAAGCCGTACAGGGCGATGTACACACTGCAGCCCAACTTGCTGTGAGTAATACTTGATTTTTGGAGGACATTATCCTCTTATTGTTGCTTTTTTTTTTACTAATCCATACTAACAAACCGTTTCATTATTGCACGCGCCCCTGAGTTTTGGCATTTTTTGTGCCCTTTTTGTTTTGTTTTCACCAAATTCATCTTTTTGAAGTCCATTTTACATACTTTCAACTGTTGTTTTTTTCAGTTCTCCACTATGAACAGGGTATAGAGTTTCCATTTGTTTTTGCCCGATTCATCATTTGCGAGTTTTCAAAAATTCACAAAATTTGGCACAAATGTGGCCACTCCACAGAGTGATTTTATGCACAGCAGACATTTTTTGTAAGCAATTGTGCCGCCCCTGCAGCGCATCGAACCGCTCGGATCCGGTTGTGGTGATTACTCTTGGCTCGAGGGTCTCTGGACCCGGGGGCTAGGGGCCACACTCAAATGAAGAAGGGGGTTATTTACAGGGGATTGATATAGTTTGTGATGCCACCTGCGGTGTACGGTAATTGGGAGTACCACCGCTGCCGTTGGGAGTACCCGGGGTGATGGAGTGGGGAAGCAAGATGACGTTACCCTCCATGGGTAGGGAAAGGCCCCGGGACTCTGGATGGTGATGAGGGGAGTGCAGTGCGGGGGTCAATCGGGTACTCACTCAGCAATGCAGCAGATGCTGACAACAGGGTAAACCAAGTCTCTGACTGCCACTGTCTCTCGAGGGGAGCTTGTCCGGGTCCCGTTCCCTGCAACACTGCCTGGTGATCTGTAACCTGCCTCTTGGCACCAATTTTGATTGTCCATTGTGGCCCGGTAGCTTGGAGCTTTCCAGGCTCCGCTCACCACTGCTCCCCATGGCTCCCCACAAGTGAGGGAGCCTGCTCTCAGGAGCTCACGCTTGGGATTTCAGTGGACCGCTTGCTAGGAAAGCCCTATCCCCCTCGTTGCGCTAGTGCTCCCGATCTCTGAGCTTCGTGGGAACAGTCCATAAAGGCCCTGTCCTCCGCAAGTTAATTGCCGGGTCGCCTGAAGCTTCTCCCCGACCTAGGGTCTGTGTACTCCGCCATGCCTTCTGTTCCGGACCGGTGATAGGACCAGGCTGTTGACCGTCCTCCTTGACGGGTTCCAGGCACCTAGCTTCAATCCCCTGCGACCAGGGGTCCGACTCTTCTAAGTCCAGACCACTTTCTGCGACCTAGTCTGCTGCTCCCCTGGGAGCTACAACTCCCAGCTTACTCAGAGCTCCTCTCAGCTCGAGGATTCCTACTCGACTCACTTGACACCTCCCTACCTGACCCCTAGGTGGGCGGCACTATTCCTTCTTAAGCATCCCACTGGTGTGCCTGACAGGTGTGGTGCAAGATGTATCTAGGATTTGTGAATGCTGGTGGAGGCAGTACTGCAGGTTAGGTTCCCAGAACCATGGGGGTCTGAATCCTGTATGGGAAGGGCAGATTGTGCAGAACCCTGTGACGACCCGATTAGTCCAGGGCGTCATTCAATACTTGCAACATTTTGCAAGACGTGCGACTTTTTGCTCCAGAAGGTCACACAAATGGTTTGAGACAGAGAGGAAAAAGAAAAAAACATTTTTGACTTTGTATAAAAATGTCAGCGAATATCACAAGATAAAAAAAACGTAAATGATGAACAGGGCCGTAAACTTTGATGATTTCCCATAGTATAATGACCCTGGTTGATGTTTTTGGATACAATTTTTGCTCCTTTGTTGTTTATGATTATGAAGAGACCTCCGTCCAGAACGCATTATCATTTATTTCTTGACTTGTATGAAATGTCTCCTGTAGGATGACTTTTATTAGGATTTGTTCAGTCCTATGAAATCATTACACGCTATCGTTTCTTCATTTAATCGGATATGTCATGTTGTTTACAAAGCAGTGTGATTTCTCCTGTAAAAGAACAGGTGCAGGATGTATTTTGCACAGCCTGATCTGAAAAGATTCGGTTTTAATGTAGCATATCTTTGAACATAAGAGCTAGTGTTCCTAGTATTTAGAGAAGCTAATCCCAGCAAATGTTTATTCCAGCAAACAGCGGGACGACAGCATTCATCTGTGCAGGAAAACACACCAGTGAATTTCAACCTATTTGCCTATAAATACTTTTTGTCTCTTTGAATGCCCCTTTCCTTCCTTGCTGTGAGCTGATTCCGAATGTAATAACATTTATATTAAATCTACCTTGTTTATTCCTTAATTATACAGTACATTGAGTTTTGTGGATAGAAAATTGGCCTCGGCTTGTCTGTGTCACGGTGTCTCTTTACCCACAATGATCACATAATATCACTGGACGTCGCTCGAAACTCATATTTAACGCGTGCCAGGCACTCAGTAAGACGTTCCTTTATTGTCTAGATATCATCGGGGCTGCTCACGGTTTCCAATGTACTAAAGCCTGCAGGTTGGTTGCAGGCCAGAGACAGGCTTCAATGAAAATAAGGCTTGGAATGACTTACTTCTTTCACATTTAAGTATATGTGCATAATTAAAGGAGCTTTCTGCATCTTTCTAAAATTAGTGATAGTGTATGGCCCAATTTCCTTCATTCCATTCCTTTTCCTTTCATGTTCACTCCCCCATAACCCCCCTTCGCCACTTATACTATATAAATAACCACACTACACCTTGTTTAGATAAATTTGGCCACAGTGGCCATTTTATTAACATAAATTAACAATAATAATATAAATAACCAAAATTGGGAGGAGGTCCTTAAAGCTACCAGATCTAGCACATACCACCAAATTACAAGGTATCTCTATTTTGCGCGAAGCCGTGAACCCCCAGCTCGAGGGCACCATTCCACAATAAGTGGCCCCAAAATGTGTAACCACCAGCTCCCAGGGCACACCCCAGTCCAGAGCCCCATTAAGTGCCAAATCACGGAAACCTCAATTCCATCCGGGAGGGTAAATTATCTATATAAATCTGGCCCCAACACCAACTTTACCAACTCCAAGGACCCCACCCCACCGCCACGACCACTGTGGCATGAAGCACCCCAAAAACAACCCTTCAACTGCGACCAAAGAACTCTCACACCTTTTTTTTCTTTTATTTGTATAACCGTTCCAGAACACCAAAAGAGGGTGGGTGGATGGGATACCAGTTCGTAGGCATCCCAAAATAGCCCTTTTTCTTGCACTTTGCCTTTATATACTCCCATGACTAACGCTGCTCCCCATCACCTTTTGCTATGTCCCCTACCACTTCTTTTACATTCTCTTGTCGCGGCGGAGGAGGGGACGCTGCGCTCTCAAACTGCTCAGGTCCGGCTGCTGCGGCTACTGCTCGGTGGTGGCTCGAGCGGTGGGCCGGATCCCGGGGACTCGAGCGGCGTTCCTCGCCCGTGAGTGAAAAGGGGTTTTGATTGTGGGGATTTGGTTATTGTCCGTGACGCCACCCACGGTTGTGGTGAAGTTGTGACACCACTGCTGCTCTGGACGGGGATCCCGGGAGCGGTGACAGGGAGCAGCTTTGATGTTAGTTCTCCCCTCCGTGGGTAGGGGGTTGGTTGTCCCGGGGCCTGGTGATGGGGTAGGGATGGATGGCAGGCGGGTTACGGGGCCTGGTGAGGTGCAGGGTCGCGGGGGCAGCGCTGTGCCGTATGGCACGGTGGTACTCACTCAGCCAATGATGAGGACACAGTTCTCAGTAAAAGACACGGCTGGATGGACGGGTCCCACAGACGGCTGCGGTGTTGTTTCTCCCAGCAGGGTGATGGTGACTGCCTTTCCCTGCACCTATGTACTGTAAACGGTTCCAATAGGTTCCCACCAGTAACCTGCTCCCCAGCTTGGATATGGGCTGGAGGAGCCCCTTTTGCCCGCAGGCTCTGGCCCTGGGAACTTTAGCCTTGGCGGTGACTGTGTTTCCCTCTCTCGGTTGGACGGTTGCCTTCTGTCGGGACTTGGCTGCTGGGAAACCCAGGAGGTTCCCTTCGCTGACGGATTTGGCAAATTCACGGTGACTCCTAGCCTTGCCGGGGTCCGTAAGCCCCTGCCAGATGGTGCTGACTTCTCTTCGTGTACCGGTCCGGTACCGCCGGGCCACCGCCCGTCCACGGTCCTTACGGTAAACTCCGATAGGCCACTTCTGCAGACGGTCACCACCGTCTGCCAACCTTGCTGATCTGTCCGGGCCACACACCCGGACCAACTTCAGGCTGCTTAACTGCCTCTCTCCTCCTTCCACTTCCACTTCCCTAACTGATCTGCCTGCTTTTCCCGCCTCCAGGACTGTGAACTCCTCGGTGGGCGGGGCCAACCGCCTGGCCCACCCCCTGGTGTGAACATCAGCCCCTGGAGGAAGGCAACAAGGGTTTTGTGTCTGACCTTGGTGTGCCTGACCGGGAGCGTGGGGTGTGTTAGTGTTGTTCTCTGTGGCCCCTGGCTTGTCCAGGGCGCCACACTCTCATGGACCAATGCCTGTCATATGGGCCTTTGCTTACTTTTTCTGGTCCGGCCCTTTCTTGAAAGTTAATTTGAGTGCAGTGAATTAAAGTACAGCAATGCAGGTCTCAATATGGCTATGTGACACCCCCCAGGACCCAAGATAGGAGCTTACTTCCGTAACTTGTATACCCGTCGCCGCGCCAGTGGTTTGCAGAGGCCGTGGCCTGACCCGGTACTGTGGCCCCGTGGTGCACAGTAAAAGGGGCAAGCAAGGATTGTTACTGGAGAGGTTGTCATTGGTTACGGTGGTGACTGGGGTCCCGGCTCCCTCCGCAGCGGACCCTTCCTCCGACCTTCCTCCTCCAGGAGTGGAACGGATGATGTCGACTACGCCACCTGTGGTACGTGGCCAGGGATAAGGTTCCCGCTGCAGGGTACCTCGCCGGGGAAGATGTTGGGGTGCAGCCGGGATGATATCACTCTCCACAAGTGGAGCGGCCCCCGGGAGGGAGAACGGGGGACTGGGAATCACTGGAGCGCAAGGCGATGACAAACAGAGTCAAAATCACTGGGTTGCGAGATTAAGAACTTTTACTCACAGGTCTTTTTGTCACACCCAGGATGCTGGTCCTTACTGGGATGGGCTCCGGTTGATCCCAAGCAGGGTACAGGTCAAAGTCTGATAGGGCAGTCTGTGAGATTTCTTCTTTTGTGCTCCCGTGTGGCGGTCCCCTCCTTATCCCTGGAGCACTTGGGACCCGCTACTCTGCCACCCAAAGCTACGCTGGATTCAGGGGGCAACGAAATCCTCCCCTCGGTAATCCTCTTCTCCATGCCGCTTGACTACCGGTCCCAGGCTCTCAACTCCTTCCCGGTTGGCCACTTCTCCCATTCTAAGTCTCTGTCGGCTAATGTAGATAAGGTATGCACACCAGTGACTATGCAAGGGGAATACATGTAATAGCAGAAACTGCTGTGTGAATACTGACATGAAAAATTCAATAGCTATATGTAAGAATGAAATGTGAAAAATGGAACCTGCATTACTGCCATGAACATATGAATAAAGAGAAATTTAGCTACTGAATTGATCAATGCAATAGAGCCCCAACACTACGCCAAAGTATTTCTCTACGTTGAGGTCCCTAGCTTGTGTGTGTCCTCTCATGCAGTTAAAAAACTTACCGTGTATGGGAAGCCACCAGTGACTATGCAAGGGGAATACATGTAATAGCAGAAACTGCTGTGTGAATACTGACTTGAATTTTTTTTTAACTGCATGAGAGGACACACACAAGCTAGGGACCCCAACGTAGAGAAATACTTTGGCGTAGTGTTGGGGTTCTATTGCATTGATCAATTCAGTAGCTAAATTTCTCTTTATTCATATGTTCATGGCAGTAATGCAGGTTCCATTTTTCACATTTCATTGTTACATATAGCTATTGAATTTGTCATGTCAGTATTCACACAGCAGTTTCTGCTATTACATGTATTCCCCTTGCATAGTTACTGGTGTGCATACCTTATCTCCATATAGTGATGTTTATTTAGGTTTTTTGCACCCAGTTCAGACTTAGAATGGAGTTCTAAACGTTATTCCTTATCTGTCGGCTAATGGACCGGGAACCTCCTAACTGGCAGCATCCAGTACCCACCTGGATCCGCTCTCTCAGCTTAGGGGCCCTCAGCCATCCACCAGCCCGGTCCTAGGTGAGGGAAGGGTGTATGCACCGGTCTGGACCTTGTTGTTCTTCTGCTCTGCCTCCCTGAGGAAGCTCCCTCAGGAAGCTGCTCACTGTGTGTCCACTCTGTCTGGTCTCTCTAGCCGCTCTGAGGTAAAGTGAAACTAAACTGTTTGACTTGTAACTCACTCCTGCTCATACCCCCACCTGAGGAATGTTCCCCTTGTCTCTGTGTGAGGCACCTGCTGTCTGTGTTTGCAAGGCTGTGTGATGTAAAAACGAAACTTACTAGACTTTAACCTCTTCCTGCCCAGGATGGACAGACATTATGAAATACATAAAATGCAATACCCTATAGCGACCAGTCTCAGAGGCGCTACAGATATACTGCGTCACTTTGTTCGCAAACTTACCACTTTCCATAAGTAGGACTGGCCTAAATCGCTAATCTTTCTTCATTGAGCCAAACTTTTATAAGCATAATGCATGAAGATGGACCCTAACAGTCCTGAAAATACAAAATGCTGAATTTGGAACTGGAGTAAGTATGTGATTGAACAAGTGAGCCTAATTTTCTGTGAATGGATCCAATTGGACCCGTGTCTTATGCAGTTTTTGGAGCAGAAACCGAATGGAAACTTTTGAAATTATCTTCAAAAACGTCTCAAAGACTTGGAGAGTCTGCTCAGTTTCTGCTCTAAAAATATGACAAAAATACTCCTTGTACACATAGACTAACAAGGTCATTTAGATCTAAAACTTATCTTAAAGGGAAGGTGCCGCATTTTTTAATTTTTGTATTAATAATGATTATGGAATCAATTATTTTTAATACAAAATTACCAGTAAATTCACTATTTATTTAGTTTTTATTTAATTCTATTTTTATTCAAACACTGGGGGCTGCCATATTGGATTTGAGGTGTGTAACGACAGTTACTCACCTCAAATATGACAATCCCTGTGCATAAGAGATAGTAGTCGGCCTCCGACCCTATCTCCTGCACTGTGTCTGCTTCCTGCTGTGACTTGGACACGCTCCCTGGGATGTCCAGATCACAGCTCTGTGAGGTGACAAGCGCCATCTCTGTGGAGCCCACAGCATCTCCTGTGTGGCTGTGTGTTCTACTGTCCCCCTTAGCACGGTGTCAGTAGTGGTGATCTGGAGCTGATCCTGGTGTTGTGCTGTGGAGCCGATCCTGGTGTTGTGCTGTGGAGCCGCGCTGTGATCACCGCACCCGCCCCCGTGTGTGCTCGCCTCAGGCCTTTGCTCCTCCTGCATGTGCTTGCCTCGAGCCTCTGCTCCCAGAAGCTCCTCCTCACTGCTCTGTGCTCTGATCACTGACAGGAGGAACAGCCAAGAAACCAGGCTGACAGGAGAGTCTGCTGGGGGTGGAGGTCTGAGGTGAGTGCGTGCGGCTGGCAGTGGTGATTGCGCTGTGACTTCTGTAGTGCAGTGCCGGGCTCAGGCTACAAACCACCTCTCCTCGCTGCATGTCACCTCGGACCTCTGCTCCCAGCAGCTTCTCTTGTCAGCCTGGTGTCTCAGCAGTTCCTCCTATCAGTGCTCAGAGCACAGTATATGGGGCACATAAAATTGAGGGCATATAAATATGGGGGCACAGAAATATGGGGCACAGAAATATGGGACAGAGTATACAGTGGGGCACATTATACAGTGGAGCACTATGCCAGCTATCCTTGGTGACACTTTAGACATATTAGGATCACTTTGCTATCACCAACAAAATGGCTCTGCACTGTGATCCTATGGGGTACTTCTCACATATCGACATCGCTAGCGAGATCGCTGCTGAGTCACAGGTTTTGTGACGTACCAGTGACCTCATCAGCGATCTCGCTGTGGGTAACACTAAGCAGCGACCTGGCCCCTGCTGTGGAATCGCTGATCGTTACACACTATTCTGGTTCATTTTTTGCTCGTTGGTCTCCCGCTGTGCAGCACACATCAGCGTGTTTGACGGCGGGAGAGCAACGATCACCGACTCTGTGTAAGCAGCGTATGCTGGTAACCAGGGTAAATATCGGGTAACTAAGCAAAGCGCTTTGCTTGGTTACCCGATATCTACTCTGGTTACCAGCATACACCGCTTAGCGCTGGCTCCCTGCACACGTAGCCAGGGTAAATATCGAGTAACTAAGCAAAGCGCTTTCCTTAGTAACCCGATGTGTACCCTGGCTATGTGTGCAGGGAGACAGCGCTAAGCGGTGTACACTGGTAACCAGGGTAAATATCGGGTAATCAAGCAAAGTGCTTTGCTTAGTTACCCGATATTTAGCCTGGTTACCAAGCGCAGCATCGTTACAGGAGTCGCTGGTGGCTAGTGGCTGGTGAGATCTGCCTGATTGACAGCTCACCAGCGACCATGTAGTGACGCACCAGCGATCCTGACCAGGTCATATGGTGGTCAGAATCACAGGTACGTCATTTAGTGAAACGGTACCCTAAGTTTCATCCTCCCTAATCCTTTTGGAAACACCCAGAATGGTAGGGGGGCATGACATCACACACAGGAGAGCATATTCCACCCACTTTTACTGCAGTTGTAATGTGGGCAAGTTGGACAGTAGGATTTCAGTAGCTGCTCCCCCTAGTGTTTAAGAGCAGAAATATCAAACTTTTAACATTTTTTTGCTCAATTAAAAACAAATAATAAACTCTCATATCTTCTCAGGCATCAAAGCTTCTTTCTTTTGTACTCTATTGATATAGAATCATATACGTCGCAATGTGTATTACACTCCATGTATGTATATTATGTTATATCTTCTAAAAGATTTGTTAAGATGCCATTCCTTTTCTCTCTTGTCTTATGCCTTGTTATGACTTAAAAAATTTAAATAAAGAATTTATAAAAAAAACAAAAATAATAATATTTAAACAAAACATTAAAACATTAATACTTTATATTTTTTCAGTTATTGTCAATTTTTTTTTTTGATGACACCTTCTCTTTAAGAAGAAGAGGGAAATTTACAGATACGGATTTGCTTGGTTAAGTTTTTATAAACTTATGAGCCATCTTCTGGGCCCCAGTGCTAAATCTGTAACAGGGCCCCACCTACCATGAGATATTTACAATACTGGTACGAAGGGCTGCTGATAAGTCTTTGGCTTTACCCAGAAGGAAATGAGATAGGATGATGAAAATTTACATTTATTCCACATACTTTCCACTGATGTCAGCACACTTCTTACATCGCTATTCCAAGATCTGTAAGCTTAACAAAAAGAAGGATTTCGGTTGTGCCTCAGACCAGGCATCCGTAGCAGCCATGGGATCAGAAATTGTGTAATATTTGGTACCCTTGAGGTGTTTCTTCAGGTTTGGAAACAGATGATAGTCGGAGGGAGCTAGATCTGGTGAATAAGGTGGATGGTCACTCAGCTGGAAGCCCAGCACTGCCAGTTTTGCCGTGGTCGCTTGTGCAGTGTGAGTGGAGGTGTTGTCTTGCAGGAACAAGATTCCTTTGGACAGCTTGCCGCGTCTTTTGTCCTTAAGAGCTGCCTTCAATTAGTCTAAGGCGGGCTTTGCACGTTGCGACATCACAAGCCGATGCTGCGATGTCGCACGCGATAGTCCCCGCCCCCGTCGCAGGTACGATATCGTGTGATAGCTGGCGTAGCGAAAATTATCGCTACGCCAGCTTCACATGCACTCACCTGCCCTGCGACCGTCACTCTGGCCGGCGACACGCCTCCTTCCTAAGGGGGCGGGTCGTGCGGCGTCATAGCTACGTCACACGGCAGGCGGCCAATAGCGGCGGAGGGGCGGAGATGAGCAGGATGTAAACATCCCGCCCACCTCCTTCCTTCCGCATTGTGGCCTGTTGCAGGTAAGGAGATGATCCTCGCTCCTGCAGCTTCACACACAGCGATGTGTGCTGCTGCAGGAGCGAGGAACAAAATCGTACCTGTCACGGCACCGGCATTATGGAAATGTCGGAGGCTGCAACGATGATACGATAACGACGCTTTTGCGCTTGTTCATCGTATCATCTAGGATTTATACACTACGACATCGCAAGTGACGCCGGATGTGCGTCACTTTCGATTTGACCCCACCGACATCGCACCAGGATGTCGTAGTGTGCAAAGCCGCTCTAAAAGTTTAATGTAATAGCGTGCAATGATGGTGGAACCCTTTTGAAGGTAGTCCACTAGCAGGACGCCCTCCATATCCCAGAACACAGACACCATCACCTTAGTGGCTGATTTTTGCACCCTGAACTTCTTTGGATGAGGAGAACCATGGTGCCTCCACTCTTTTGACTGCTCCTTGTTTTCAGGGTCATACAAATAAATCCAGGTCTCATCCATAGTGACCAGTCGATCCAGGAAGTTCTTATCAGTCCGGAAACGCTGACAAATGAACCAGAAAATTTCACTCGCATGCTTCTCTGATCTGTTGTCAAACATTTGGGGACCCACTTTGCAGATCGCTTCCTCATGTCCAAATGTTCATGGATAATGACACAAACACGTTCATGGGAAATCCCCATGATGTCTGCTATTGCTGTAGCTGAAATTCGTCGATTCTTCAGTATGAGGTTGTGTACAGCATCGACGATCTCCAGAACAACAACCACTCTCGGTCATTCAGGACGTTCCTCATCATTGGTGCTGAAGTGGCCCATTTTAAATTTGGCAACCCAGTTCTTAACTGTGGAATATGAAGGGCATTGATCCCCCAATATCTGCGACGTATCACCATGAATATCCTTTGCCGACTTTCCTTGCAGAAACAAGAATTTTATCACTCCTCTGCTCTCAGTTGCTGTAAATATCGCATTAAACTCCACCATTTTGTTTTCCCGCGTGTGTAGAACACTGTTGCCATAAGCAACAAACACAAAATTTTGAAAACATTTATTAGACACATAAGGCTTTCATGTGATGTAACATTCGTTACCATAGAAACAAGATCACAAAGCCAAAGACTTATCAGCAGCCCCTCGTATATAATTATAGGTAGCAAAGGCATGCATACACCGGAAACTGATCTTAGACTTGGTGAGACTCTCACCAAGTCTAAGATCAGTTTCTGATGAAAACACGTCTGGTTTCCAGTGCTGGTTGTGACTCCTGTCTTTTTTCATGTGAGATTTACTATTTTGTGCGATTTTAAGAATTCATTAAAGAAGTGGATTTTATTGAAACATTTTTATGGAAGCTGGTTCCTTTCCTTCATTTGCCAATATACACACTGACAATAGCCGTGGAATCTCGCACTTTCATGGCGTCTGAGGATTAAACGCCAGAACATGTGGTAATCTAGACTATATTCATTTACATGTTGAGGCCGCGGTGTGCGGTCACATTAGAAAACAGAACCGAGCACTGCAGTGTCAGCAACACATTGATGGAGCCATAGCTGTGAGAGTGGTGACATCAGTGAGTTCACCTGACATCACAGCTGAGCTTTCTATGGTTGACCTCAGGGGAAGTTTTGAATTTACCAGATTAAAGCATGTGCGCACATTGAGTATTTGGTTGCAGACATTTTTGCACCAAATCTACACCTGCTGGCAAAAAACTGCACCAAAACCATATCAAAATGCATGTGGTATTGGTGCATTGTTTTGCCAGGAGATGCAGATTTGGTGCAGAAATGTCTGCAACCAAATACTTAATATGTGCACATAACCTAATCTGGTAATCTGGCATTGAGTTCAATGACTTCACCTGAGGTGACAGCTGGGGTTCTAATGGTATCCCAGCTGTGACCTCAGTTGAACTGACCTGAGGGGAACTCATTGAACTCAGTGACCTCACTTGAGGTGAACTACAAAGATATCAAATAGGTGTGAACAGGTGCCAGCTGAAAACACAATATAACTACAAAAATACATACAGATGCACTCATACAATGAATAAGGGAATGCTGGTATTTCATTACTGCTATAGGAATATTTGAAAAAAAGAGATACTTAGCTTATGTATTGGCCAGTGCATATGAGCCCACTAACCAACGACAAGGTGATCTCTTATATATTGGGACCCTAATTTGAAATGCTGTTATCTAGGTTAAAAACCTAGATGTCTGGGCAGAAAGGATCCTTATATATAAGATATCACCTTGTCGTGGTTATTGGGCTTACATGCATTGGCCAATACATAAGCTAAGTATCTCTTTTTTCAAATATTTCTATAGCAGTAATGCAATACCAGAGTTCCCTTATTCATTGTTATTCTAGAGTGCAGCTGTATGTATTTTTGTAGAGATATTGTGTTTTCAGCTGGCACCTGTTCACACCTGTTGGATGTGCGGGTCAGTCTTTTTTGATATATTTGTAGTTCATTTCTTTCTGACTGAGCACTCAACCCTATAACAAGGGTGTGTCCATCCTCCTTTATAGCTGGATCCTATTATAACGCTAGTATAGCATTTTTTTTGTAAATACTTGATGTCCCGTGTACAAGAATTTTTCACTTAATAAGGAAGAAGCTGTTCATTTGAACTGGACTATTTTGCTTCACTTATTAAATAACCAGGCCATGGCGGAGCCTATGTCCGAGCTCTGAACAGGAGGTGAATGACAGCAATGGTGAGCTGGTGATCATGGTGATCATCATTAGAAGAGGCTTCCTTCTGGGACAACAGCAATGCAGACCAATTTGATGCAATGTGCTGCATATGGTCTGAGCACTGACAGGCTGACCTCCCACCCCTTAAACCTCTACAGCAATGCTGGCAGTACTCATACTTCTATTTTGAAAAAACAACCTCTCGATATGACGCTGAGCACGTGCACTCAACTTCTTTGGTTGACCATGGTGAGGCCTGTATTGAGCGGAATTTGTCTTGATAACCCCTTCACAACCAATGATGGATCTATCCGTCATGGATCGTGTGTGGTTAACCCCTGCCCCCTGCCGTGGGCAGGTCGTGGCGATCCGCACACATATCAGCTGTTTTCAACAGCTGACATGTGTGCCTGCATGTTACGAGTGGAATCGCTTCCACCCGCAACATTTAGCCCCTTACATCGCGCTGCCAAAGTCTGGCAGCGAGATGTATATGCGCGCGGCCATTATTTTCACTTACCACCGCCCCCACCGAAAGTCATGTGCGTGATCACGTGACTTTCGGTTGTTGCCATGGTAGCACAGGGTCATGTGATGATGCCTGTAGCTATCATGAGTCACTTTCAGTTTCACTCGGCTCGGAGCCGAGTGAATCAGAAAGTGACTATATATGCTGTGTACAGCTGTGTAGCTGTGATAAGCAGATAGGGCAGAGCGATCGCATTGTTGGTCCATATAGCCCCCTAGGGGGACTAGTAAAATAAAAAAAAAAAGTAAAAAAAAAAGTTTTTTAAAAAAAAACCCTAAAGTTCAAATCCCCCCCCTTTCACCCCATTGAAAATTATAGGGTTAGTTAAAAAAAAAAAATATACACATATTTGGTATCGCTGCGTTCAGAAATGCCTGATCTATCAAAATATAAAATCAATTAATCTGATTGGTAAATGGCGTAGCCATGTTCACCTACGGTTTAGACATTAATGGCTGTGTGTTGAGTTATTTAGAGGACACCAAATTTACACTGCTATATAAGCTGTACACTGACTTCTTTACATTGTATCAGGGTGTCAGAACTTCAGTGTTGTCCCATAAAAACATCAAAATGCAGATCTGTCACCAGCTTTACCATACAAAATACAAACTGTACAAATGAGGCTGGTGTACTTACTTTGTAAATCAGTGTCAGAGTGATTGCATAATCCTCAAATTAAAGTGAGCTCTGGCTCATTGTAATTTAGGATTATAGAACCATTCTAACATGTACTTTCAAAGTAAGTATACCAGCCTCATCAGGTCTAAGGTCAATCAGGTCTATATATGTACAGTACAGACCAAAAGTTTGGACACACCTCATTCAAAGAGTTTTCTTTATTTTCATGACTCTGAAAATTGTAGATTCACATTGAAGGCATCAAAACTATGAATTAACACATGTGGAATGAAATACTTAACAAAAAAGTGTAAAACAACTGAAAACATGTCTTATATTCTAGGTTTTTCAAAGTAGACATCTTTTGCTTTGATTGCTGCTTTGCATACTCTTGGCGTTCTCTTGATGAGCTTCAAGAGGTAGTCACCAGAAATTGTCTTCCAACAGTCTTGAAGGAGTTCCCAGAGATGCTTAGCTCTTGTTGGCCCTTAAAAATTCTAAGTAAAGAAAAACGAGTGGCCATCATTACTTTAAGAAATGAAGATCAGTCAGTCCGAAAAATTGGGTAAACTTTGAAAGTGTCCCCAAGTGCAGTGGCAAAAACCATCAAATGCTACAAAGAAACTGGCTCACATGAGGACCGCCCCAGGAAAGGAAGACCAAGAGTCACCTCTGCTGCGGAGGATAAGTTTATCCGAGTCACCAGCTTCAGAAATCGCAGGTTAACAGCAGCTCAGATTAGAGACCAGGTCAATGCCACACAGAGTTCTAGCAACAGACACATCTCTAGAACAACTGTTAAGAGGAGACTTTGTGCAGCAGGCCTCATGGTAAAATAGCTGCTTGGAAACCACTGCTAAAGACAGGCAACAAGCAGAAGAGACTTGTTTGGGCTAAAGAACACAAGGAAAGGACATTAGATAAGTGGAAATCTGTGCTTTAGTCTGATGAGTCCAAATTTGAGATCTTTGGATCTAACCACTGTGTCTTTGTGCGATGCAGAAAAGGTGAACGGATGGACTCTACATGCCTGATTCCCACCGTGAAGCATGGGGGAGGAGGTGTGATGGTGTGGGGGTGCTTTGCTGGTGACACTGTTGGGGATTTATTCAAAATTGAAGGCATACTGAACCAGCATGGCTACCACAGTATCTTGCAGCGGCGGCTATTCCATCCGGTTTGCGTTTAGTTAGACCATCATTTATTTTTCAACAGGACAATGACCCCAAACACCCCTCCAGGCTGCGTAAGTACTATTTGACTAGGAAGGAGAGTGATGGGGTTCTACGCCAGATGACCTGGTCTCCACAGTCACCAGACCTGAACCCAATCGAGATGGTTTAGGGCGAGCTGGACCGCAGAGTGAAGGCAAAAGGGCCAACAAGTGCTAAGCATCTCTGGGAATTCCTTCAAGACTGTTAGAAGACCATTTTCGGTGACTACCTCTTGAAGCTCATCAAGAGAATGCCATCAAAGCAAAAGGTGTCTACTTCGAAGAACCTATAATATAAGACTTATTTTCAGTTGTTTCACACTTTTGTGTTAAGTATTTCATTCCACATGTGTTAATTTATAGTTTTGATGCCTTCAATGTGAATCTACAATTTTCAGAGTCATGAAAACAAAGAAAACTCTTTGAATGAGAAGGTGTGTCCAAATATTTGGTCTGTACTGTACATTTTTTGTACAAAAATATGAGGGGTGTACTCACTTTTGTAATATACTGTATATTTATTAATATATGTATGACTAGTAGGCATAAAAATATAACTTTTACATTCACTTAAACACAATAATATTACTAACCAAGGTTCTCAAAGAGCATCACCTTATATTAAGAGGATTGAAAGCTGACTCCTGGTGCCCCGGGCACATATACAATGTAATCTCTATTAGAGAGCTGAATACACACGGAGACTATAAATTGGCCCAAAAATAACCAAACATCTAGAAAGCAAAAACTATTCCACAATGTCAATGTGTAATTTCAAACTCTGACCTGCAAGTTCATTGCGATTATTACCTTCACAGTTACATGGAGCTCCTGTCATTTATCCACAAAAACATAGTTCACTGAAAACATATTGGACTCCATTCATCCTCAGCGACTGCCCTTCAAATCGTATTTTATTTCTGTTGTAAAGAGAAAGCAAGAGGACATGAACTTGAAGCCGGTAATACATTTTTTTTTTTAATGATGAAAAAAAAAATAGGGAACAAAGATTTCAAAAAATATTTTTTGGTAGCTTATTTTGTGAAATAATTTGAAAACGAAAGATAATGGGGTAAAGTAGAGTATGTCGTGGTATCGGGGTCACCGATAATTCAGAAGGTTATGGTAGCCTTTATTTTTTCACACCCTTTCTGTAAACTATGCCTAACGAATCGGCTAATAATGGATTACAAATATTGGCAAAGAAGGTGGCGGATGAGAGTGCCATTTTTGGGGCAAGGTGCCAAGCTCTGTGATAGAGACAGTGTCAGTAGATACCTGTCAGTGTAAAGGCCCCGTTACACACAGCGACATCGCTAATGAGATATTGCTGGGGTCACTGGCTTCGTGATGCACATTCGGCCTCTTTAGCAACGTCGTTGCGTGTGACACCTACGAGCGACCGCTAATGATCAGAAATACTCACCAAATCGTTGATTGTTGACACGTCGTTCATTTTCAAAATATCGTTGCTCGTTCAGGACGCAGGTTGTTCGTCGTTACTGAGGCAGCACACATCGCTACATGTGACACCCCGGGAATGACGAACAACAGTGTACCTGCGTCCTCCGGCAACGAGGTGGAAGTGTCGTTCATGCGGCTGCTCTCCTCCCCTCCACTTCTATTGGTGGCTTGCTGAGTGACGTCATTGTGACACCGAACGAACTGCCCCCGGCCACAGTGACGTCGTTAGGAAGGTAAGTATGTGTGGCACGTACCGGTGATATTGTTCGCCACGGGCAGCGATTTGGCCGTGATGCACAAATGACAGGGGCGGGTGCTATCGCTAGCGATGTCACTGCGTGTAAGGCAGCCTTAAGTGAGTAGATAGTTCCTTTATACAAAAATAAAAAATATTTAATAAATATAAGACATTGTTATCTGTCACTGACCATCTTATCACCTATCCTGTGGACCAACTCTTTTAATATAAAGTAGGTTACATGCACACACTTGACCACTATTCTTATATGAACAGAGACATCATATATATTCTCTGGGTTACAATGGTTGAACTCCCAATATTTAGACTAGTTTTTGGTTTTGCTTTCACAAGTTACTCAAATGATAAATTTCACAGTGACAGTGGTCAGTATTGTGGTAAGACCAGTCAAATTTAGGTATATTTTTCCTTTTTAAATAAATGTAGTGGTCCCACCAAATCCATAAGAGCCAGGGTACACAAATAATTTCCACCAGGCAGGGTCTTCAGCAATCCATCGTTAGGCTGAGGCCACACAGGGATTTGTGCGAGTCCTCGCATGACACTCGCCTCACGCTCGCAGCACAGTGGGAGCCGAGTGTCATGCGAGTGTCATGCGACTGTGGTCTGATTTTGCGATCAGACGACAGCTGTGGAAGTGAGGGTCGGCACTGCGGAGGAGAGGAAGGGATTTATCTCCCTCTCTCCTCCGTTGCCAGCTGATGCGATTCTCGCACTGCACTCGCATTACACCGGTGTAATGCGAGTGCAATGTGATGTTTCTCTCACCCCCATAGACTTGAATGGGTGCGAGTGAAACAGAATGGCATTCCACCCACAGCATGCTGCGATTGTTTTCTCTGTCCAATTAGGGCTGAGAAAAAACAATCGCTCATGGGTGCTGCCCCATAGAGTAATATTGATCTGAGTGGAATGCGATTTTTTTTTCGCATTCCACAGGCTCCGTATTACTCGCCGTGTGTGCTGACCCTTAGACTGACCCTATTAGGTCCTGGGTAAAAAACTACAACCCTTGCTGTCACCCATAAACTCCCGTCCTTACAAGGATGGTTTACAACTGGTTCTGCTAAACTGAACCTCTACAATGACCCTGTGTCCCAACGCATTTTGTCCATGAGGACTCTTCAGGAGACATATCATTCAGGGGTGAAAGGTCCTCTTCCACAGCTAACGCATAGCCAATCTGCTATAACCTGTTATATCAATAATCTACAATTTGTTATATTAGATGACCACTGCCTATCCTCTGAGATATAAATAATACATTGTTTTCTTTACTGTTTTGTTTTTTTGTTGTGTTTTTTCTTTAGGGAATACTGTTTGGTGGCTTCCTAGGCTGGTTTGAGTCACTCAATAATTGGGCATTATCTTTTGATAGACATAGTAAAAAATTTTTTTTTCCTCCTAGGATCTTTATGGTATATATTGTGTCCATAAGGGACATTAAACTTTCATGAATTATCTATTAAAGGTTACATTTTAGTAATTTTCTTAATTAGTGAATTTTGATTGACACTGTCTATATTTTCTGTGATGTATTATTTGTTTTCACAAATTTCAATTAAATGGATGCTGTTTTTATAGGTTGTTCCTTGTATATAATTTGTAGTGTCGGCTCATTTGCCTGATCAATACTAGCCATGTTTTAAACCCTTCACCTCTAGCTTATTTCCACCTTCCTGACCAGGCCAATTTTTTCCATTTTGAAAAGTGTCAATTTATCATAGTATCATAGTATCATAGTTTTTAAGGTTGAAGGGAGACTCTAAGTCCATCTAGTTCAACCTGTAGCCTAACATGTTGATGCAGAGGAAGGCAAAAAAACCCCAATGTGGCAAACAAGTTCCAATGGGGAAAAAAAATTTCCTTCCTGACTCCACATCCGGCAATCAGACTAGTTCCCTGGATCAATACCCTGTCATAAAATCTAATATACATAACTGGTAATATTAAATTTTTCAAGAAAGGCATCCAGGCTCTGCTTAAATGTTAGTAGTGAATCACTCATTACAACATCATGCGGCAGAGAGTTCCATAGTCTCACTGCTCGTACAGTAAAGAATCCTCGTCTGTGATTATGATTAAACCTTCTTTCCTCAAGACGTAGCGGATGCCCCCGTGTTCCAGTCGCAGGCCTAGGTGTAAAAAGATCTTTGGAAAGGTCTCTGTACTGTCCCCTCATATATTTATACATTGTGATTAGATCCCCCCTAAGCCTTTGTTTTTCCAGACTAAATAACCCCAAGTTTAATAACCTGTCTTGGTATTGCAGCCCACCCATTCCTCTAATAATCTTGGTCGCTCTTCTCTGCACCCTCTCCAGTTCAGCTATGTCCTTTTTATATATCGGTGACCAGAATTGTACACAGTATTCTAAGTGCGGTCGCACCAGTGACTTGTACAGAGGTAGAACTATATTTTTTTCATGAACACTTATACCCCTTTTAATACATCCCATTATTTTATTAGCCCTGGCAGCAGTTGCCTGACACTGTCCACTAAAGTGAAGTTTACCATCCACCCATACACCCAAGTCTTTTTCTGTGTCTGTTTTACCCAGTGTTCTACAATTAAGTACATAATCATAAATGTTATTTCCTCTACCCAAGTGCATGACCTTACATTTTTCTACATTAAACTTCAATTGCCACTTCTCAGCCCAATCCTCCAATTTACATAAATCTCCCTGTAGTATAAAATTATCCTCCTCTGTATTGATTACCCTGCAGAGTTTAGTATCATCTGCAAATATTGAAATTCTACTCCGCATGCCCCCAACAAGGTCATTTATAAATATGTTGAAAAGAAGAGGGCCCAATACTGACCCCTGTGGTACCCCACTATGAACTGAGACCCAGTCCGAATACGTACCATTAATAACCACCCTTTGTTTCCTATCACTGAGCCAATTTTACCCAGTTACACATATTTTCCCCTATCCCCATTATTCTCATTTTATGTACCAACCTTTTGTGTGGCACCGTATCAAAAGCTTTTGAAAAGTCCATATACACAACATCCACTGCATTTCCCTGGTCCAGACTTGAACTTACCTCTTCATAGAAGCTGATCAAATTAGTTTGACAGGATCGATCCCTCATAAACCCATGTTGATACTCTGTCATAAGGTTATTTTTCTTGAGATACTCCAGTATAGCATCTCTCAAGAAACCCTCAAGGATTTTACCAACCGTAGAGGTTAAACTTACCGGCCTATAATTTCCCGGCTCTGTTTTTGTCCCCTTTTTGAATATTGGCACCACATTTGCTATGCGCCAGTCCTGCGGTACCGACCCTGTTATTAAGGAATCTGAGAAGATTAAAAATAATGGTCTATCTATCACAGAACTCAATTCCTGTAGTACTCTGGGGTGTATGCCATCTGGGCCCGGAGATTTGTCAACCTTAGTGATTTCGAGGCGGCGGCGTACTTCCTGCTGGGTTAAGCAGGTAATATTCAAGGGTGAATTTATGGTATCACTGGTCATGTCATCTGCCATGGCATTTTCTTGTATAAAAACCGTAGAAAAAAAGTCTTATGATTTAATAACTCTGGAACACTTCAATGGATCCCAGTGATTCTGAGACTGATTTTTGTGACATATTGGACTTCACATAAGTGGTAAAGTTATGATATTTTTGTGTTTATTTGTGATATATCGGAGGTTTGGCAATTTTTTTTTTTACATTTTTCAATTTTCAAACTTTTAATTTTTATGCCCTTAAACCAGAGAGTTATGTCACACATATTAGTTAATAAATAACAGTTCCCACATGTATACTTTACATCATTGCAATTTTTGAAACATCATTTTTTTGTTAGGAAGTTTTCTAACTTCCTAACACAAAGTTCAAAGTTCATCATCAATTTCTAATATTTCCATCAAAATTTACAAAACTATTTTTTTATTGACCACATCACATTTTAATTAACTTTAAGAGGCCTAGGTGACAGTAAATACAGAAAAGTGACACCATTTTAAAAACGGCACCTTTTAAAGTGCTCAAAACCACATCTAAGAAGTTTATTAACCCTTTAGTTGCTTCACAGGCACTAAAGCGATGTGGAAGGGAAAATGAAAATGGTACTTTTCTCCCACAAAAATGTTACTTTATCTCCAAATTTTGCATTTTCACATAGGTAACAAGAGAAAAGTAACATTAGTTGTGCAATTTCTCCTGAGTATGCTGATGCCTCATGAGTGGTGGAAATCTACTGTTTAGGTGCATGGAATTTTATTTGAATTTTAGAGCACAAAATTGTCTGGAATTGATAGCGGACGCAATATCGCATTTGGAGAGCCCCTGATGTACCTAAACAGTGAAACCCCCCAATAAGTTTGGAAACTAGACCCCTCAGGAATTTATCTAGATGATTGGTGAGCACCAAGGTGCTTCACAGAATTTTATAACTTTGAGCCTTGAAAATGAAAAAATTTATTATGTGATTTAGGCCTGTTTCACAAGTCAGTGAAAAACACAGACGTTTTTCACTGACATGTAAAAAATGCCTATGTCCCTCTATGTGCTGTGATTCACGGCACACGTTGGTTGTCCATGTGCAATCCGTGATACGTGATCAGTACTCCGTGATTGCACATGGACATATACTCATCTGCCCCCACTTCTGCTGACCGTGGTGCTGAAGTCCCTGGCTCTGCTGCATCCGACCGCTGTGTCTCTCTCCTCAGCAGCTACTTCCGGGTTGGCTCTGGTTGCATACCTGAATATGCATGTCATAATGAGCCGGCCAGGAAGAAGCAGAGAGCAGCTGCCGAACACAGCGTCGCTGGAGATGGTGAGTTGAAAATGCTTTTTATTTTCAATGTCATTTTTTTTCTGCTATGTGTTTCACGGATCACACCATAGTGTGGTCCATGAGACATCAGTGATGCTAGAAAACATGGACATGTCTCTGTGCGGCAATCACAGACAAGCGTGTACGCCGCACAGAGAAACGGTCGGTGAAAAATCACTGATGTGTGCACAGACCCATTGATATCTGGTACGTATAAAAACTGTCACATACGTACCAGAATCACTGAAGTGTGAAAGAGGCCTTATGCTGAGCAATTACATCGGGGTTTCCATCTACATCTCCAAAAAAGGTGATTCAGGCGAAATCGGCGACAGATCCATTCACTATAATGAGGCAACAGAGTTACTTCGGACTCTGTTTGGTCTCTGTTCAGTGGTGTCCGTCTTTTCAAAGGTGAACAAAACTGTTGTTGATCACACTTTTTTGCTCATCTAAAAAGACTAGCAAAAAGATTGACACCGCCGGATCACAGGCCAGACGAAAGTTCAAAGTGATTCCCTCTGCCTCATCACAATGAATTTTCCATTGTGAATTTTTTCTGAATCACATTTTTCAAAAATGTATATATTTTTTTAGGTTTGGCTACTATCACACTAAAAACATTTTTTAAAAAAAAAAAAAAATATTTTTATTAATTTTGAAAGCTATGGTTTTTAATTTTTCTGCCGAGTTACCACTCAAGCGAGCAGTGCTGTGCTTGGATATGATTGACGCTCAGCCCAGTGCGAGCCGCATGCAGTGTTTGAACGACTCGCACTGGGGGGTAAAATCATGATGATCAGAAAGAGCGGTATATCTGACAAGAGACTGTATCCCAAAGTTTGGGCTTCCTGGATAGAAGCTCAGGCTTTGCCTCTAGAGAACTGCAGAGATTTCGTTTAGGTCTCTCTTGAGTATTATCATGTTGGTGTAAAGTGGATCTCGTATCTTGTAATGACTATTTAAGAACCCTTTTACATATGTATTTAGTGATGTGATGAACGTATTAGATATCATTGTACTTACCTCTTATGTTAAAGTTTTTCTGTGGGGGTAGGGGGTGGGGTGGGAGGAGACTGCGTTCCCCGGGGTTGTTCAAAAACCTTGAAAATCTTTAATAAAAAAATATTTGATTTAAAAAAAAAAAGAAAAAAAATCAGCATAAGGAAAAATAATTTGCACACACACACACACACACACACACACACACACACACACACACACACAAACACACACACACACACACACACACACAAAATAAATTTGAAAAACCCTGAACACCCTCCCCCGGAAGGGTTCTGTTTATGGCTGGCTGCATTGAGGTTCGGATCAAGTCAGGGTCACGAACCAAACCTTAGCTAAGGTTTGACTGTACCCTCCGAACTGAACCTCCAAAAGGTTCAGTCATCTCCACTGAACATCATCAAGTCTGTGTTGGGATTACATGAATAGACACAAGGATTTGCGTAAACCTCACACACAGAAGATCTGTGGTCAGTTTTCCAAGACGTTTGGAAGAACCTCCCTGTTGAGTTCCTTCAAAAACTCTCTAAATTTGTACTTAGAAGAATTTTGTTGTTTTGAAGGTGAAAGGGGTGGTCCCACCAAATATTGATTCCATTTAGATTTCTCTTTTGTTTATTTGTGGCGCCACTCGGCTTCAGGCGCCACAGGGTATTGCACTTCATTTCAGGGGTAATATCCATCCTGGGTTAGGAGGGGGTTAGCCGATGCCTTCACAAAACACACACATACAACAGTAAGGTGCTTTCCCACAGGGGGGTGGACTACAGCAGACAGGGTGGTTAGCCAGCACAAAGCATGGGACTTCCCAGGTCGCTAGGACAACCACTAGGGGTGGGCACCACTTGGGGAAAAAAGTAGGCGCAACCATCTCACTAGAGTAGACTTTCCCAGGCACAGCTTGGCATAACATCTTACTCGGACAACAGGAGTTTAGTGTTTCTCTCTCTTTGTGGGTCCCGTGGCTTGGAGCTGGTGGCTCGGCCCAGGTTCCGGACAGCAACTGAGGGACACTTCACTAGAAAGATTTTCACAGGCACCGTCAGTGACCGCCGACTATCCGGGATCAGCTGGAACCCATCGTGGCAGAGATCGGTACTCTGGGGCAGCGCCTGAACTATCAGTGAGTAAAAGAAGTGGAACCGCAGCCCCTGTCTCTGCCTGTCCTTTTGCCGGCGCCCAGCGCTGTGGCGCCAACTTCGGCTATCACCACCCCGTCCGCCCTCCATCATCCTCCCTGGGGTAAACCTGCTCCGCCTTTGAGGAGCGACATCATCTCGGCTGCAACCTTCACCATCAGCCCCGGAGAGCAGCACCCGCCCCGGCGGCCCATCCCTGGCCGCACACCACAGGTGGCATCATGATCATAAAAGACTTTCCTAACTGTCACTACCACCCCAATCCTCCATCCTTCCTCCCGGCCACTGCCTTCCCTCCCTCCTGTACGTCTTGGGGTCACGAAACCGGGGCAGGCCAGCCTGTGACGACGCGGAGATCTGCACCCCCAGCCTGGCGATGTGTCGGGTGAAAACCCCTTCGACCCCGGGGTGTTACATACTCACCTTGCATTTTGTTAATTGATAAAATAAACTATGAACTTTTATTTTTAAAAGCATTCATACGTAGAAGAATTTGTTCCATACATGCCTAACATGTTTGCACATCACTGTATAAATGCATCTTTTTTTATTAGGCAATTCTACAAAGCAGTTTCTGGAATGCTATTTTGGACATTCTTTTGGATATTATGTGTCCATACTTGTAGGCACAGTTGCAGAAAAGCATTCTAGTAGTCTTTGGGGGACCTTGTAGACCGAGTGCATCCCTCCTGGTTACATTTCTCATTTCCTCATTTGACCTATTCATCTCATTATGGGTGGAATGTAATCATTATCTTTTGGCATTTGTAAGGGAACATCTGTCCAGCTTTTGTTTGTTTTGGGTAGATGCGGCCTAATAATATTACACTAACTATTGTATGTTCTATAATAAAGAATAAAATACGAAATATAGTAATATAAATTCTTTTTTTTTTTTTCATTTAATGCTTTTTTCAAGGTAAAACAACATTTTAAGGAGAAAACGTTTCTCCTTTCGGAGACTGACAAACCAATCTGGCTGCCAGTGAGGAGTCTTACAGCTGCAATGCTCCTCCTGGAAATATTCAAATTGTCTTTTCAAGTTGGAAGGAGACAAACTTTAGCGCCACCTATTGGAAGTAGCAATCCTAAAAGTCAAAAGTGAACTTTTAAGGAGTCTATGATTTATGCCAGATCAGAACCTCAATTTTCAGACACTGTGTTTTGGGGTGATTGCCTCTCATCAGTGCAAAGTATGAGATCTGATCTGGCGAAATGAGAAGCTTTAGTGGGGTTTAAGGTTAAGGCTATGTTCACACACTGCGTTTTTTACCTGCGTTTTGGGTCCGTTTTGGGTCCGTTTTTGCTGCAGAAATTTCTTGAGAAATTCTTGTAACCTTTCTGCAGACATTCCCCAGCAAAACCTATGGCAAAAAAAATTAGCTGTGCACACACTGCGTTTTTTTCTTAAGAAAATTCTTTCAGTAGATTTTCTTAAGAAAAAGAATGAGCATGTCACTTCTTTTCTGCAGCTAACTGCGTTTTTTGCCATAGATAATTGGCACAATAACGCAGGGAGCAACCAGCGGTAAAAACGGACCTAAAACGGACCTAAAACGGACCTAAAACGCAGGTGCGTTTTTGGTGCGTTTTTTAACACAGGTGCACTCTTAAGAAATTTCTTAAGAAATTTCTTAAGAAAAATCATTTTTCTAGTGTGAACATAGCCTAAAACTTTTCTCCTTGCAGAGACTGACAAACCAATCTGGCTGCCAGTGAGGAGTCTTAAGGCCCCGTCACACTAAGCAACATCGCTAGCAACATCGCTGGTAACGAACAACTTTTGTGACGTTGCTAGCGATGTTGCTGTGTGTGACATCCAGCAACAACCTGGCCCCTGCTGTGAGGTCGTTGGTTGTTGCTGAATGTCCTGGGCCATTTTTTAGTTGTTGCTGTCCTGCTGTGAAGCACAGATCGCTGTGTGTGACAGCGAGACAGCAACAACTAATGTGCAGTGAGCAGGGAGCCAGCTTCTGCTGAGGCTGGTAACTAATGTAAACATCGGGTAACCAAGAAGCCCTGTCCTTGGTTACCCGATATTTACCTTTGATACCAGCCTCCTCCGCTCTCACTGCCTGTGCTGCCGGCTCCTGCTCTGTGCACATGTAGCTAGCTGCAGGACACATCAGGTTAATTAACCTGATGTGTGCTGTAGCTAGGAGAGCAGGGAGCCAGTGCTAAGCAGTGTGCACTGCTCCCTGCTCTGTGCACATGTAGCTGCAGCACACATCAGGTAATTAACCCGATGTGTGCTGTAACTAGGAGAGCAAGGAGCCAGCACTAAGCAGTGTGCGCTTCTCCCTGCTCTGTGCACATTTAGCTGCAGCACACATCGGGTTAATTAACCTGATGTGTGCTGTAACTAGGAGACTGGGGGCTGGTCACTGGTTGCTGGTGAGCTCACCAGCAACTCGTGTAGCCACGCTCCAGCGATCCCTGCCAGGTCAGGTTGCTGGTGGGATCGCTGGAGCGTCGCAGTGTGACAGCTCACCAGCAACCTCCTAGCAACTTACCAGCGATCCCTATCGTTGTTGGGATCGCTGGTAAGTTGCTTAGTGTGACTGGATAGCTGCAATGCTGCTCTGGGAAATTTTCAAATTGTCTCTTCAGGAAGGAAGGAGATAAACTCTAGTGCCATCTATTAGAAGTAGTAATCCTAAAAGTCAAGAGTGAACCTTTTAATGGGCTTTTTCATATGACTTCTCATTCAGTCAGATCAGATCTCATACTTTGCACTAATGAGAATTTATGCCAGATTAGAACCTCAATTTGCAGGCATGGTGTTTCGGAGTGATTGCCCCTCATCAGTGCAAAGTATGAGATCTGAGTATAATTTATTATAATTATTATTATTAATTATTTGATCTGGCTGTATGAGAAGTCATATGAAAAAGCCCGTTAAAGGGTCTCACTTGACTTTTAGGATTACTACTTCCAATAGGCGGCACTAGAGTTCGTCTCCTTTCTGAAGAGACAATTTGAAAATTTCCAAGAGGAGCATTGCAGCTATAAGGAGTACTTTGCACACTACGACATCGCAGCTGCGATGTCGTTGGGGTCAAATCGAAAGTGACACACATCCGGCGTCGCTGTCGATATCGTAGTGTGTAAATCATTTTTGATACGATTAACGAGCGCAAAAGCGTCGAAATCGTATCATCGGTGTAGTGTCGGTCATTTCCATAATGTTGCGTCAGCGACAGGTATGATGTTGTTCCTCGTTCCTGCGGCAGCACACATCGCTGTGTGAGAAGCCGCAGGAGCGAGGAACATCTCCTTACCTGCGTCTCACGGCTTACGCCAGCTATGCGGAAGGACGGAGGTGGGCGGGATGTTTATGTCCCGCTCATCTCCACCCCTCTGCTTCTATTGGCCGCCTGCCATGTGATGTCGCTGTGACGCCGCACGACCCGCCCCCTTAGGAAGGAGGCGGTTTGCCGGCCAGAGCGACATTGCAGGGCAGGTAAGTGCATGTGAAGCTGCCGTAGCAATAATGTTCGCTACGGCAGCTATCACAAGATATCGCAGCTGCGACAGGGGCGGTGACTATCACGCTCGGCATCACTACCATCGGCTTGCGATGTCGTAGTGTGCAAATTACCCCTTAGACTCCTCACTGGCAGCCAGATTGGTTTGGGGGCAGCAGAACTGAAGGCGAGTGGGCCCGGCCTGGGGGCAGCAGAACTGATGAGGCCGAGTGGGCCCCCCGATTCTCCAGGGCCTTAGCATTTGCCCGGGTATGCCGGGTGCTGACGCCGGCCCTGCACTGTCAAATGGACCAGGAAGTTTTCACTCGCATTCTTCTCTGATCTGTTGTCAAACATTTGGGGACCCACTTTGCAGATAGCTTCCTCATGTCCAAATGTACATGGATAAAGACACAAACATGTACACGGGAAATCCCCATGATGTCTGCTATTGCTTTAGCTGAAATTTGTTGATTCTCCAGTATGAGGTTGTGCACAGCATCGACGATCTCCGGAACAACAACCACTCTCGGTCGTCCAGGACGTTCCTCATCATTGGTGCTGAAATGGCCGTTTTAAATTTGGCAACCCAGTTCTTAGCTGTGGAATATGAAGGGCATTGATCCCCCAATGTCTGTGACATATCACCATGAATATCCTTTGCGGACTTTACTTGCAGGAACAAGAATTTTATCACTTCTCTGCTCTCAGTTGTTGTGAATATTGGATTTGACTCCGCCATTTTGTTTTCCCGCGTGCGTAGAACACTGTTGCCATAAGCAACAAACCCAAAATTTTGAAAACACAAATTAGATACATAAGACGTTCATGTGGTGTAGCATTCGTTACCAACGAAACAAAAAAATCACAAAGCCAAAGACTTATCAGCAGCCCCTCGTGTGTATGTATATATATGTATCAAATGGATGTCACCAATAGGACCAAAATCTCAAGTAAAGGTAGCAGTAATAACCAGACATGAATGAAATGCATAATTCTGGCACAGAAAGGGTGTCAATATCTTCATCCTGGCTGAACATCTCTCCTGAGACTTTTACACAGACCTATTAATTACTGTACAAAACATGATAAAACTGGATTTGTCGTGAACGTCGCCATCTGTTCTTTTTGATACCATCTATTAACGATCCTCATTAAAAGAGGTTTTTTTTTAACCTTTGTTACCGTGATCAAACATAAAATGATGATTAGTGCTCTGGCAAAAATATTCCAGCGATTGCACACAACCATTTATTGAATTGTTTGAATAAACAAACAACAATTAATTACATCAATTATCACTTTACTATTCAGAATTAACCTACAGAACAATGAAAGGTATTGGATGCTGTGACATTCTTTTTTCCACATGTTTTCTTTAATTGTTATTTCATTGGAAGGAATCATACAATGTGACAATGACAATTCTTATAGTTTTTAATGTATTCTTACATTCTACAAAAAAAATTAATAATTTGGCCCCCTCTCATCTTATTGAGGAAAGGACACCAGTGTTGGTTGTGAATATTACGTGGTAATTTGGACCATTGAGAGTGGAAGATGTCCTTTATTCAAGTTTTCCATCTGATCTTTATTGCGGGTCTCAATGCTGTGGACTAGAGCACCTTAAAAAATCATTAGCTGCCAGTTTTGTTTGCTACATAGAATAAAATGTTAAGTTCTGCAATGTACAGAGCTTAAAATAACAAATTATGTAATCAGAAAAACTTTTTTCCATGCCTCCTTCCTTGGACTGCCATAACGCCCAACTTTGAAACACAAGCCATGGCAATTTTTATATGCTCCCACAGTATACTTCCTCCACATAGTATCAGTCACCATGGTGTACACCCATACACACAGCACTGCTACATCAGTATAGACACATACGCACAGTTCTGCTTCACCAATATATACAGCGGTTGAAATAAATATTGAACACGTCACCAATTTTCTAAGTAAATAGATTTCTAAAGGTGCTATTGGCATGGATTTCCCATCAGATGTCGGTAACAACCCATCTAATCCACACAGGAAAGATACCAAACCTTAGATGTTTAAAAGTTCATATTTGTAATAATGAGAAATGACACAGGGTTTAAAAAGTATCTATACGGAAATATATTTAATATTTGGTAGAGAAGCCTTTTTTGGTGATGACAGCTTGAAGATGCCTCCTTTATAGAGAAACAAGTGGCATGCATTGCTTAGGTGTGATTTAGGTCCAGTCTTCCACACAAACACTCTTCAAATTCAGAAGATTCTGTGGTCTTCATCTATGAACTCTGAGCTTTAGTTCCTTCCATAAATTTTCTGTTGGATTCAGGCTCAGTTTCTGGACCATTTAAGCAGCTTAACCCCTTCACGACCTTGGACGGATCTATCTGTCAAGGATCGTGTCCCGTTAAGCCCCGCCCCCTGTCGCGGGCAGGCGGCAGCGGTCGGCACACATACCAGCTGTTTTCAACAGCTGACATGTGTGCCTGCTAGCCGCGGGTGGAATCGCTTCCACCCGCGGCCATTAACCCCTTAAATTTTGCTGCCAAAGTCTGGCAGCAAGATCTAAATGCGCGCGGCCATGTTTTTTACTTACCGCCGCCCCCACCGGAAGTCACGTGCGTTATCACGTGACTATCGGTGGTTGCCATCGTAGCACAGGGTCATGTGATGACACCTGCAGCTATGATGCTTCACTTTCGTTTTCCCTCCGCCGAGAGCTGAATCTGCTGTTTACAGCTGTATAGCTGTGATCAGCAGATAGATAATAGCGATCGGATTGCTGATCGCTATAGCCCCCTAGGGGGGACTAGTAAAATAAAAAAAAAAGTAAAAAAAAAAAGTTTTAAAAAATAAAAAAAAAAAAACACCTAAAAGTTCAAATCACCCCCCTTTCCCCCCATTGAAAATTAAAGGGTTAAAAAATAAATAAATATACACATATTTGGTATCGCCGTGTTCAGAAATGCCCGATCTATCAAAATATAAAATCAATTAATCTGATTGGTAAACAGCGTAGTGGCAAAAAAATTCCAAACGCCAAAATTACGTTTTTTGGTCGCCGCAAGTTTTACGCAAAATGCAATAATAGGCGATCAAAACGTAGCATCTGCGCAAAAATGGTACCATTATAAACGTCCGCTTGAGACGCAAAAAATAAGCCATCACTGAGCCATAGATCCCAAAAAATAAGAACGCTACGTGTTTCGGAAAATGGCGCAAAATGTGCGCCACTTTTATTGGACAAACTTGTGATTTTTTTTAACCCCTTAGATACAAGTAAACCTATACATGTTTGGTGTCTACAAACTCACACCGACCTGAGGCATCACATAGATACATCAGTTTTATCATATAGTGAACACGGTGAATAAAATATCCCAAAAACTATTGTGCGATCACACTTTTTTTGCAGTTTTTCCACACTTGGAATTTTTTTGCTGTTTTCCAGTACAATATATGGTAAAACCTATGGTTTCATTTAAAAGTACAACTCGTCCCGCAAAAAACAAGCCCTCATATGGCAAGATTGACGGAATAATAAAAAAGTTATGGCTCTCGGAAGAAAAGGAGCAAAAAACAAAAACGCAAAAACGGAAAGTGCCCGGGGGCTGAAGGGGTTAATTTTCTTTCTCTGAAACCAAATGAGAGTTTCCTTGGCTGTGTATTTGGAAGCATTTTCTTGATGAAATGCTCACCCTTGTTTCATCTTAATCGACCCTGGTAGGTGACAGCAGATTTTTATTAAGAATGTCTAGGGACATTCCATTCATCCTTCCTTCAACTATATGACGTTTGCCAATGCCGTATGCTAAAAAACAGCCCCATACAATTATGTTGTCACCTCCAACATCACTGTTGGTATGGTGTTTTTAGGGTGATATGCAGTGCTGCCTTTTGGCTTTCAAACACGAGGTGTGTTATGGCATCCAAAGAGTTCAATTTTGGTCTTCTGTGACCAGACTATATTCTCCCAGTATTTCACAGGCTTGTCTAAATGTTGTTGAGCAAGCTGTAAACGCTCTTGAATGTGTCTTTTTGTTCAGCAATGGAGTCTTGCATGGTGAGTGTGTGGCACCCCTGCGGCTTCAGGCACCACAGGGTACTGCACCTCATCTGGGGTGCAGTATTCATCACGGAGGAGGTAATTGCTGGTAAACAACCCCAATCCACCACCATACACAGTTAGTTGCCCTCTCACAGGGAATGGGCTAGGGTAGAGACTTGGGGGGTGGCCATCACTAATGTAGTGGACCCTCTGCTAACTAGTTCAGGAACCCAGGGGGAGGAGTTTGACACAGGGGAGCAAGGTGACAAACACTCAAACAAGCAGTTAGTCAGCAACCATGAAACAAGTCAGACGTAGGAGGACATGGTTGCTGATGGGAGAGCTGCACCATAGCTCCCTCAGGACCGAGCCCACATGACAGCCCTGGGCATGGCAAGTCCCGCCAGCTGAATCCGACGGGCAGAGGATTTCAAGTCTTCTGACCCACACACAGTGCCTGGGGCACAACAGCATATAGAGCCGGGGGTCGTGACCATAGGAGGGCCCTATCTATGGACTCCCGCTGCCTGCTATACGGGACGGGGAAAGAAACCGTTCCCAGTACTCGGGTCCCAGCGTAGCTTCAACACGGCGCAGGGAGGAAAGACTCACTGAAAAAAACACCGGTTCTGACCTCCAAACTATCCGGGATCAGCTGGAGCCCAAGACAGCGGAGTCCGGCAGTTCAAAGGCGGTGACATCTCAGTGAGTAAAGAACTTATACTGCAACCACTGTGTCATCTAATCCTTCCCGCACCCTGCGCTCCTTCATTAGAGTGGACTACTACTCCCCACATCCTTCCTGGGGCCTAAGCTCTGCCTGTGGAGAGCTATACCATCTTAGCTAGGTTATCATCCGCCCCGGAGAAGACCTCCCGCAGTGGCGGCTAATACCTGGCTGGACACCACAGGTGGCGTCACAAATTCCTACTCCTATCATCCTCATCTCGCCTTTCTATTGACACCGACGGGGTCATGGAACAGGGCCAGGCCGCTGTGACATTCCAAACCAGCGTGGTGATGAGTAGCCATCTACAAGACCCTGTGGGCGTGTCAAGTGTACAAACATGCCATAGAAGTGGAGTACACTCTTGTTTCTTTAAAAAAATTGCACCTGCTGATTCCAGGTCTTTCAATAGATCCCCACAGGTGGTCCTTGGCCCTTGGACAACTCTTATGCTAATTCTTTTCACTTCTACAGTATGTCTGAAATATTGTGGGGGGCACCTGGTCGTGGTCGGTTTATGGTGAACATATGTCCTTTGCACTTCCTGATTATGGCCTCAACAGTGCTCACTGGAACCTTCAGTAGTTTAGAAATTCTTCTGTAACTAATGCCATCAGCGTTGGCTGTATTTGTGATATACATGCCCTTCTTTTCAGTTATTATATCTGATTCCTTGCCCCTTAATGCGGCTTAAAGGCTTCCAAGATAGAGTAATGATAAAACACAAACTTTGTTGTTTTTTTTCAAGGACTTCATCAGCAAAGTAAAAGTTTAAACCCAATATGTACCAACATTCCAAATTTTGACTAACGCATTATGCAAAGTGTACACTACCTCAAAGAGACTGTGATCGGCTTTAGCGGTCACATGTTCTTATGGAAAGAAAGATGCACAGAGATATCTCAGTCAAAAATAATCCACACTTTTCCTGTAGAATTTATTTTCATTAACTTTGAGAAAAGACAATTACGTCTTTTATACTCAGTAATGTAACTTTGCACTCAATCAAATCGGTCCGATCTTGGACTTCAGTGCACGGACTCTCCTGACCCGAACATCATAGCCTCATGGAAATATATGAAGCTGTCATGCTTCCGTTTGGAGACCCGAAATCACACCGGTTTGTACATACATTTAAAGGGAACCTGTCAGGTGCAATATACACCCAGAATCATGAGCAGTTCTGGGTGCACATTACTAATCCCTGCCTAAGCGTCCCTGTATCTAGAAGTATCGTTAAGGAGGTCTCTAGAAAGAGTATTTCTAAAGATCTTTTATCATATGCTAATGAGCGCAGGGACTAGTCGCAAGGACGTTACTTCCCTTGGCTTGTCAGCCCCCTTAGCATGTAACCACGCCCCTGTGGGCGTGCTAACATGCTAATGAATGAGCAGCATCAGAGGCATGGTCGATCTTACCGCTTCCTGCTGCCACCGTCCCTGATGCTGGATTTTGGCTCAGTGCGCATGATCAGAAGTCCTGAACTTCCAGTCATGCACACTATGAAGCTGAGTGTACGCGTCCTGACTTCAAACTGGTGTAGTGCGCATGACCAGAAGTCCAGGGACGTTCTACTCGTATGCACTGAGCTGAAAACCAGAGGTGGTAGCAGAGGTGAGAGCGACCATACCTCTGACGCTGTGCATTTATTAGCATGTTAGTATGCCCACAGGGGCGTACTAACATGCTAATGTGGCGCCCCTGACTTGGTCAGGCACCACTGAGTATTGCACCCACGCTGGGTCAGTACAAAACAGGTATTCCCAAAGGCTGATTAGGGTGTGGACACAGAGACACTTAGTAACCAGGACACACACACACAGCTTAGAGGGGACCCCTGGGCGGACCCAGGAAGGGGGCGTAGCCCTCGCATCCCAGCAAGTGGTGGGTAGTGGGACTGGAGACCGAGAGTGTGCAGTGGCAGCCAGAGGAGTAGGAATGGAGGAGCCGCGTCTGCGGTGTAGAGCAGAGGAGCTGGACCCTTTCAGACCCTGCACCCGTAGTGGCTGCTGGCGGGGGAGAGAGGCTACCCAGTGGTGCCACCTGAAATCCACCTAGTGAAGAGGTGGCTGAGTAAGGGGACTACCAGTAGACCAAGCCCGCACGGGGAAACAGGTCCCTAGAGCAGGAACCCATTTACTTGGCCTGCTAAACCTGCTGGTGAGGGTGCTGTGTGTACCTCACCGAACCACACAGAGTCCGCAGCATCAACAGCAACGAAGGGGCCCATAAGGAGCATCGAGCCTGGAGCCATCTTATCCTTGGTCCACGCTGTCAGCAAACGGGCCAGAAAGGGGAGAACGGCAGTTGCAACTTCTCTGGGTGATTACAGCAGTACTACAAGTAGGAGTCACCCCAAACAAGAAGGGCTAGGAAGGCGAGTCAGCAGTCACCCCTACATCAACTGGAGGGATACCTGGTTCCACCTGGTTCATCATAGCATCGCCTGGGTTGCCTCACGTTACCATCAGAAAAGTGAGTAAAAACCCTGAAAGACATTGCTGCCTCTGTGTGAGTTCTTCTGCGACCTGTGGTACTACACACTTACACTGAGCCCCTGTGGCCAGCCTCACTCTCAGGAGGCCATAACATCAGACTGCATTTACCATCAGCCCCAGAAGCTCCCTAAACTGCAGTGGCGGTCACCCCCTGACCGCAATTACCGAGAGTGGCGTCACGATTCCCATTGAAGTTAACCTGACCTGCCTGTTGTCAGAAGATTCCCAGCACGTGAAGACCCTGAGGACCCTGAGGCGACCTGAAGGTAATGGGGCTACACACTAAGGGGGCCAACTAGCCAAGGGAACTAACGCTCTTGTGACTAGTTGCTGGCCTCATTAGCATATGATAATAGATTTTTAGAAATACCTTTTCTAAAGATCTCTTTATCTTTGCAACTATAGGCTGGCACAGTTAGGCAGGGATTAGAACTATGCACCCAGAACTCCTCATGGTTCTGGGTTCATATTGCACCTGACAGGTTGACTTTAAATTGAACATTGACCCTCCCGAATTTCCTCCACTTAAATTTCCAATCTTTGGGTAACGCTGTCCCAACTTTTGGGGGATATGTTGCTGCCATCAATTCCTACATGCATTAATATTTTCGAATGAAATGGAAACATGTCTAACCTTCAATCTATCTTCTATGTTCTGTTGCGAATGCAATATGGCTATGAGTTTTTCACATCTATTGTTCTTGTTTCCCCAACATTTTACACAGTGTCCCAACTTTTTTGAAATTGGGGTAGTAGAAGAAAATAGGGAAAAGTTTTTTTCTGCCCAAGGAAATATTGGCTGAATAAGAAATATATTTGTACTCCACAATAAAAGAAATCTTTTTTTTGGAGCAGTTAATACATATAAACCTTTCTTTTATAGAAAGCCTCACCTCCTCCTCCTACATAGCAGTCTGAATGATAAATTCCAGCGATATCATTGACAAGTAGTACAGTCATTATTACAGAGCAGGGGAGTTTGGGTTGAGCGGATCGTGCTGCGTTCTTTTTATGCTACATTTTGCTTACTACATTATCTTTATGATTAGTTGAGAAATAAAGAGCTGTTGTTTTATATTAGCAGTGACATGCATTCTCGTTGCTTTGTTCAATGTTCCCTCTCTCTGTACACTCATTAAAAAATACAATTATAGTCAACTCACTTATGCATTTGCAGGAATTTGTGACAAAAATGATAATGCAGTGGTCTCATTAAATACTCTGTCAGAAGCCTGAGAGTTAGCCATTAGGGGCTACCTTATCTCCATGGCAAAAGATAAAATCTAATAATTTAAGAAAAATAACTGATGCAGCAAATTGGCATATTATAAGCATGGAATAAAATGACTTGCTCAGGAAAGATTAAGGGAAAACTTTCTGATCTCCTGGGCATCTCATGAACAAGAGAAGACTTTGAAGAGAGGAGAAAAATTAGCTTTTTTTTCTTTTAAATTCAATGAAAGAAGAATATTCAGCAAGCGGGTTAGTTCATGTTTCCAAAATGAGACGGGAAAAGAAAGGAATGACCTTAATATTCACAGCATTATTTAGATGCTATACACATGGTATATTTATGGGTTCTTTCAGGGTGGTAACACTTAACTATGGGGCTCCCCAACAAAACTTATACAGGACCCAATGCTGCAATGTCTGATATCAAAATGGAAATAATATACAGTCATTATGATGGGTCACACTGGTTATGGCACTGCCTAATTGGCTCTTTTTATTTCTGTCTCAGATCTTCATTTCTCTGCTTTCCATTATATTCTGGGGTTTTTTTAACAATAGAATTGTGCATCCTCAATTCCTGCGCCTTATTGTATCCCTACAGTTGGAGCCCCCTGCAGGGGTTGTCATTTTTACATATGTTTTCTGGGACTAAATATGAACATGGTCGTCTTTCTATTTTTAGAGACTAGTGACGGATTCAGGGTTGGGATCCCTCGTTTCCATCCGGCACTCAACATTTAAATGTGGTTTCATTTCCTTCAGTGCATTATGAGTTAATGTCAGTTTTGTTGACCAGCCGTCCTAGCTGAGTGTTTTAGCTCCAGCTACTTTGTATTCACACTCCTTCAGGTTAAAGCAGAGGTGTTACCCAGCAATCCTTGCTAAAGATACAATTCCATTTGTTCTCTGACTGCCTTGGTTGAAGGTCCTGTAGGCTTGTTCCTGAAGTCAGACTTTATAATTTTTTTATTGCTGTTTTCCCCTGTTTGTTTTACATTTTCTTCTATCATATTAGTGCAGTGGTGGGAATAGCGTCTCCCACTTGCCAATGCTCTAGCCAGGGTCCCTACAGGGTTTTTCTTAGGGTCTCAGGTTCCTGTTTGGCGACAGTTGAGAAGACTGTATAGGGCCTGGCTAGGAGGGAAGGGACAGCTATAGGTTAGTGCAGGAGGTGTCCCCGGTGTTCCCCCCTACCTGTTGAATTGTTCCATAGGTTTGAACGCATGTGCCAAGCTTGTCATACTCAGCAGCATGACACATGACAGGAAACAGGGCTCACTATTTTTAAATCACCTTTGTGAAGAAACCACAATTAAATAACCAGAACAGAGCTGCTGCTTTGTGGTGCCAGTATACCTTTCAACACTGCCTGTGTAAGGGAGCATGCAATAGTCCTACAGTCCCTACATTGTGCCACCTTAGGTCTGAAATGTGTAAAATTTTAATTTTACCTGGTAATGATCACAGCTGCTGTCACCGCTTAACTTTCTGCCGGCGCATGCAGAGCAGTTCTCACTGCACAACAGCCACTGGCCAATCACAGGCAAGCATCTGAGGTCATATGCAGCAGGTGCTTGCCTCTGACTGGCAGGCGGCTGCTATTGCGTTCTGCAGTGAGAACTTCACTGTGCGCAGCAAAGACAAAACTGTAAACTGAAGTAAATAGCTGGCGGCTGCGGCCCCTTGCACCGGTCGCCATCTTTACCGGGTCCACGGGCCAGCGGGCTGCAAGAAGCCACCTGAAGGGCCGCATGCGGCCCGCGGGCCGCGTGTTTGAGACCCCTGACATAGAGCATGCACAGAACAATGGTATGCCAAAGGAATCAAGCACTCGTGGCCTTAGAATAACATGTTGAGCAATGCTCCAAGTGATAAATGTTGTAGATGTAGTGGAGTGGAAGATGCATGGCAAAATCATAAAGAAACAATTGATACCTGTACAGAGAGGACCTGTACAATTTCTACAATTCTGTGTCTCTATTGCAAATTACCGTAGCTCCATTACATCCTTACAGCCCATACATTTTTTGTATGCACTTGCTATACATATATTTATTTATTTTGGTGTTCTGCATGGTTGTTTCTTTTGATCTACTTCCGTATTCAGGGTTAAATTGCTGCACAGACCGGCCGAGCCCCTCTAAGGCCAAATAGAAGTATATGCAAAAGCAGCAGTGCAGAGGAGTGCTGCAAAAGGCAACCTGACATCAGAAGCCACATGAGCATGGTGAGTGCGGCGGCGCTGAGGAGAAATGTAAGTTGCTGGTTTGAAAGCCAAAAAACAGAACTGGAGGTAAAAATTATCTATGATGGCAGCGATGCCCATGCTAACTCCTGCAACAGTAATTTCAGCTGCAAATACTGATCATAACTAAATAGACTTTTAAATGGCGGTCTACTAGAACCGGGACACTTAAAGGTTTTTTTTTTATTGAACAAAGTACATTTTAATCAATATATCTTGGAATAAAAATAAGTTCCACAATTAGATGTGTTAAAAAAAAATTCCCATGCTGAAATAATTTTCTAAATGTGCCACTGCTTTGTACAGTGTAATGGCCATGTCATCGTTTGATTATACCACAGCTCCTGAGCAGGGGAGGATGCAAAAGAGTATACAAACAGGACAGCATGGGATCATAGCAGATCCTTTCTTTGAAGTAAAAAATGTTTTTAAACAAATAGGGAATGTTTTACCTCACAGAAAGCAACATCTGTGATCCCATGATGTAATGTCTGCACACTCTTTTGTTTCTTCCCCTGCCCAGAATCTGTGGTATGTTCAGACTATGTTCCTGCATGGTCAAACATATCCATTATACAGGACACAGCAGGGGCACATTTATAAGATTTTCTCAGCACAGGAACATTTTTTTAAACATATCCAATTGAGGAAATTATTTTTATTCCAAGAGCTATTGATTAAAATGTACTTTGTGAGAAAATCCCTTTATCGACCAAGACATAGGGAGATACAACACTTCTGAAGTAAGGTGAATGCTAATGGTTTCCTAAGGTCCTAGAAGCTACTTTTGCAAATTGATTATTCGGACCTACCTTGTAAAATATTTACCGTGCAACACACCATTTTGTTAAATAATGATGGAAACAACCAAGTTTAATATATAAAACATACCAATTAGTGATAAGCAAACACTAAAGTGCTCGTTACTTGAATCCAGTGGGTCAAACGCTTGGACCCACTTGATTCGAATAACGAGTATAACGGAAGTCTATGGGGAACTTGAGCATTTTTCCAGCAAACCTTGCTAGAGAGCTGGGAAACCGTCAAAATGCATGGGAAAGACACCTGTATGTATTTCTGACTCCCAGGTAGCTTCTGGGATGTAAAAACATTGAAATAATAATTTAAAAAGCGTGATGTTTCCCCCATTTTTCATAATCAGGCAAGGTAAAGACCTTCACCTGGTGGCACACTGAAGAAGGAGGCAGAAATGTTGCTTCTGCATAGGCCATATGACTGTCCCATTGACTTGCTTCTAGGGTCCTCTCCTCCTCAAGGCCGTATCTATCCTCTGTCACTTGTAGAGACCCAATCCAAGCCTGATTCCATCAAAGAAAACCTGGAGAGAAAATTCATCCGGAAGTTATCCTCTCCAGCAGGGGCAGGCTCCTTCTTTGTGAAGAAGGACATAACTTTCTGACCATGTATCGATTATAGGGGTCTCAAACACATCATTGTTAAAAATCAAGTATATGTTGCCTTTAAGTACAGAATTGTTTGATCATCTAAGAGGATGCTTGATCTTAGAGGTGCTTACAACTTAATCAGTATTCATAAAGGAGACGAGTGGAAGACTGCTTTCAACACCTGGGACAGTCACTACTCCTCTACCCTTGCGTGGTTCTGTACCTGGATAATATCTTGGTTTTCTCTCCTGACCTGACTTCTCACAGGATGAACATTCAACAAGGCCTGTAAAGTCTCCTGGAGAATTGGCTATATGTCAAGGTAGAGAAGTGTGTCTTCAAGATGTCCTCACTCCCCTTCTTAAGCTATATCACCTTGGATACCGGGTGGATGATAAATCCTGAGAAATTGTCTGCAATTTTCAAATGGCCTCGTCCTTCTGGCATCAAGGGCAATACAATGGTTCTTAGGATTTGCAAACTACTACCGCCAGTTTATCCCTCATTTTTCATCTCTGACCTCTCCGATTTCGGTAATATTCCTTAATGGTGCAAATCTGAAGATTTGAACTACAGAGGCCGAGACTGCCTTTTTTTTCGTTACAACAGGCCTTTTCCTGTGCTCTCATGCTTCATAGTCCCGACATTAATAAACAATTTTTCCTGGAGGTGGATGCTTCATCTTCTGGGGCTGGGATGGTTCTCATGCAAAAGTCTTCCTCTGGTCTAATGGTTTCCTGTGTTTTTTCTCCAAGGCTTTCTCTGCTCCTGAGCACAACTATTCTCCTAGGGATCAAGAACTGTTGGCTATTAAAATGGCCTTAGAGGAGTGGTGGTTCCTGCTCGAGGGGGCAATTCATCCAGTAATCACTTATACAGTCCATAAGAACCTTGCTTACCAGGAGTCCACACAGAGGCTAAATCCACAACAAACTAGATGGTCCCTGTTCTTTGCCCACTTTGACTTCATCCTCCAATTTCGTTCAGCTGACAAAAACAACAAGGCGGATGCCGTCTATAGGTCTCTCATCCCTACTGATCAAGAGGAGGAGCTCCAACATATCATTGATCCCTCCAAGATGATTACCCTGGCTATGGTGGTCTTGTCTCAAAAATCCCCCATGGAAGACTTTAGTTTTGTAGTGTGATCGAAAACAAGTTTTGTTCTTCGGTCACTCTTCTAAGGATACTGCCCTTAGATAACTCCTCTCTCGACATTACTTGTGGCCGTTCAGGCAAAAGGAAATTCTACCACTACTGTATGGTGTGCTGCTACCACTTCCCATTCCTTTGGCTCCCTGGCAGCATATAGCTATGTATTTTATTACAGATCTTCCGGCGTACTCTGGGTGCACTGTCATCTGCGCTGTTAGTAGTGCAGGTCCCTTACTTATGTGCTGCTGCTATGTTACTTACACTTGTCTGTTTCATAGTCCCGTCTGTGGCATCGTATCCTATTGGCCAAGTCTGCTATACCAGCCGCTGTTGCATCGTATCCTATTGGCCAAGTCTGCTATACCACCCGCTGCTGCATCGTACCCTATTGGTCAGGTCTGCTATACCGGTCGATGCTGCATCGAAACCCATTGGCTAAGTCTGCTATACCAGCCACTGCTGCATCATTCTATATTGAACTAGACTGCCTCATCAGACACTGTCAGTGTCCTTAACCCTGGGTTCAGCTGTCGCAGCACCGAGTCTCCCTAAGTGGCACATGGTTTCTACCTGCAGCACAGCACCCCCCACCCTCAGGAGCTCTGGTGAAAATCTAGTGGGAGCCAAAGTCACGCCCCTCAGGTATTCTGTGTGCTATGGCCCAGTGGGTCCACTCTCTACTCGCACCCGCAAGCACTAGAGTCACACCCCTTCAGGGTCAGCCTGGGCTGTGGCACAGTGGGTCCACACCCGCTAGCGTGACCATTTATATTTAGTAATGTAAGAATATCTATGCTTTTTGAATGATAACATATTCTGATCAAAACAGCTTTGGAGTTCATTTTACGGCTTAACTTTTTGCTTTTGATTGGCAGCTCCTGTTTTCTGATTTTCCACTGATTTCATGCCATTACTAGAATAAATACCAATTAAGCTCACTAATTAGCTCAGCTCTATGCCAATTGCAGAGAGTGATGAAATGACAGCTCGCCATTGCAATGTCAAGACCACATTTAGTCCAAATATTCTGAATGTGTTTTTCAGGAGTTTTCCAGCGGTGTCTGTAAGTACAAAACTATCAGAACTATGATGCTGAGCTAGAAAGTAGAGCGGCTTTATTATATAGTAGGTGTCAAATTAATTAAAATGTCCTACACATTAAAAATGTAAAAACCAATAAAGCTGCTGAGCTGGAGTCTTACTAACAAATTGCTGAGTTATAAAAAACCTAATAACCTATTTTGTATAAAGTCAGAAAATTTGCTTATGTACCTATCAACCTTATTCAACAACTTGTAGAGAACTTAACACATACCATGAAACTATGTACAAATCAGAAATCAATCTTGGAGTTTATCAATCTTAGACATTTATATTATGTTATACCTCATCTATGGATAATTTTTTACAAAGCAGCAGGTCCCAGAGCCTGTATCTACCAGACATATTTTTTTAGTAGATATGATATTTAAAGAGAACCTGTCAGCACGATTTACTGATGTAAAGTAAAGACATGGCTATAATGGCACTGTGATGCTGATTAAATTGATTCCTTTAGTAAAGAAATCTGCTTTGTTGTTCTCCTTTAATCACCATTTAAAGTTTTCTAATAATTAGACTTTGGTGCACAGGACTCGGACTGTACACTGAGTCTTCTCCTCCCTGTCTGTGATTCCCCGGCCCCTCCTTTGCCTCTGATCTTTGAATAACAGGTTAGTGCTGAGATTTCAAACAGACGAGTGAGGTGATTCACAGACCAGAGGCAGGCAGCTAGGCCAGGGAATCACAGACAAGGAGGGGAAGATCCAGTGTACAATCCGGCAACTGCACAGAAATCTAATTATTAGAAAACTTCAAATGTTGATTAAAGAAGAACAACAAAGTGGATTCTTCATCAATATCCTAAATTTAATCAGTATTACAACATCATTACAGCCATATCTGTGGCACCCCTGAGGCTTCCGTCGCCACAGGAACATTGCACCCCAAGCCAGAGGTGTGATGTCCCATCCTGGGTAAGGAAAGGAGTGAACGCCGGTCCCCAGGCAAATCTGCACTACACCCATTGTTAGGCACACACAGGGACCGGGGATAGTGGCAGCTACCCTCCCATACTGCATGCTCGGAGGGGCTGTAAGACCCATCCCTTCTCCCATAGGGTGGAGCTTAGCAACTGGGGAGGTGGGAGGAGCCAGCAGTGTTAGAGTAGAAGCAGGAATCAGTTAGTTTCAGTTTACCTCAGGGAGTGAGAGAGTGAAGACTGAGAGGAGAAGGAGGTAGTTACCTCAAGAAAAGTCTGGAGAGAGCTGAGTTCCTGGTGAAGACCCTGGGGCCCGGCTAGGCCCAGGTGACACCACAGCAGAGACATACAGAAGGGATTCCAGGGCCACTGTAAAGCTTTCAAGCTGGTGGCCTGTTCCACAAAGTCATTCGGTGGAGGGATCAAGCTGCACACAGGGGACGGTCCCTAGAAACTGGAGGAAAAGAAGTCAATTCCAAAAGTAAAAACCAAGGCCCAGGGTGGTTGCAAGCCCCCAGGGCCACAGCCCACTGCAGAACCCCTGGGAAGAGGGTACAGTTCTGACAGGCGAGCCCTCTTGTCTAGAACCTGTAGTGGAGGCCAAGGCAGGTTCATCCAGCAAAGGCAAGGCTTAGAAGACAGCTGAAGAGAGGGACACAATAGAAGGGTGCACCGGCTTTTATTCCCAGATCTACCCGGGATCGGCGGAGGTCCCTGACAGTGGTTTCCAGCAGTCCAAGGGCACCAGTGCACTACAATCCAGGAACTGTGAGTAAACACTTTGAAACTGCACCCCCTGGTGTTGTCTCCGTTATTTCACTGCATAGACTTCCATCACTGCATAGACTTCCATCACTACATCGACACTTACAAGCACCAACCGTTGCCCCGGGGTACTGCTCCACCTGTGGGGAGCAGGACCATCCAAGCTGCCATTCCACCAGCCCCGGAGGCCCCATACACCAGTGGCGGCTTAATAGCCGCAAACCACAGGTGGCGTCACGAATATTATAAACTTTAATCACCCCCACTGAAGCCATATTAGTTGACTCCCGCCAGGGTCACGGAGTTGGGCCCCGCCACCACTGACGACCCCCCGGACTAGTTCGGCCTGGCACCGGGTGTCCCAGAGCCCTGGGGTGGGCAAGTCAACTTTGGCGTCACGAACAGGATTTCGTGCCCGGACCCACCGGGTACTGTGTGCCTGAAACAACTGTGTGTTTAAACTGTGCTTAAAGACTGTTCTACTGAAAAAAAAAAACAAAAAACAAAACTGCCGCCATTGAGCTTGCTGAGAGCGGGAAGAAGGGGGGCGTGCCAGAGAAAAGGGTGCGAAGCTAAGCCCCACCTACGCTGCCTGAGAAAAGGAGCGCAAAAGTAAGCCCTGCCCCCTCGCTGCTCAGAAGAAGAGTTGAAAAATGGCGTGTTAAAAGTTCTGACCTGACAAGCAATGAAAGTGGATGCAGAGAAAAGATGGTACCTGCAAGCAGAGGCCAGGAGAAGCTCGGAAGGCTCAGGCCTGTGACTGCCGCTGAGCTGACGGCTGGGGTCGGGAGGATGGCTGACAGGATGAAGGAGCAGAGCAGGCGGGAGATAGCCGTGTGAGGGAAGGAGATGGTGCTGGCCATGAGGGGTCTGCAGATGTCTGTGCAGTGGGGCCTGCGTGGAGGTGCCGCACGCGCCCGTCCGGAGCCCATACCGGCGGTGGCGATCCTGCTGCGGGGCGTCTCCGGCCTGGACCTGGGTGGGTTCCGTGCTGCCCCTGCCGGATTGGGTGTGCTGACCCCGCCAGCGTTACTACCAGAGGCCGCTGCGATGCTCGCCGCGATCCCTGCTGCGATCCTGAACACGATCCCGAATGCGATCCCGAATGCGACCCCGACTGAAGTCCCTTCTGAGACGTCTAACGCAGAAACACCCCATCCGGCCAGATCAGACCCGGCCGCAACGCCGTCCACCCCAGCAACTCCTGAGGAGTCCGTCTACAGCAGTCCCACCACAGTCAGCTCCCAAGACCAGCAGACGCAGACTGTGCTGACCGCTGTCTACCTGCTGCCAGGTGGGGAGCTGGAGAAGAATCCCTACATGTAAAGAAGAAGAATTACAAGAACTGTAAATAGCTCCTGTATGTTTGCCCCCTTCTGTTTTTTGAAAAAAGTCACCTAACTGCCCAAGCCCCCCTGCCCCCTTGTTCTTTTCGAAGATGTCACTTCCCTAGCCCTTCTTCCCACTCCTGCAAGATTGTGTAACCAGGCCACTGGACTTTGAGTGGCTGGTCTGTCTGTGTGTGCATTTATACCAGTGCATTGGACTGTAAAATGCACAAAAAGTCTTAAAAGTTATTTTGATTTTCTGCAACGTTCAAGTATATGCGCCTCCCATAAAGGGAAGAAAAGTTCGAAAGTTTTAATGTTTTATATGCATACAAAAATGCCTTTTGCAGTTTCTTCCACTGTTTTTGTTGTTTCAGCCCGCGGACGTGCTGGTATTCGCTGTGGGGGAGTGTGGCGCCCCTCAGGCTTCCGTCGCCACAGGAACATTGCACCCCAGCCAGAGGTGTGATGTCCCATCCTGGGTAAGGAAAGGAGTGAACGCCGGTCCACAGGCAAATCTGCACTACACCCATTGTTAGGCACACACAGGGATCGGGGATAGTGGCAGCTACCCTCCCATGCTGCATGCTGGGAGGGGCCATAAGACCCATCCCTTCTCCCGTAGGGTGGAGCTTAGCACCTGGGGAGGTGGGAGGAGCCAGCAGTGTTAGAGTAGAAGCAGGAATCAGTTAGTTTCAGTTTACCCTCAGGGAGTGAGAGAGTGAAGACTGAGAGGAGAAGGAGAAAGAGGTAGTTACCTCAAGAAAAGTCTGGAGAGAGCTGAGTTCCGGGTGAAGACCCTGGGGCCCGGCTAGGCCAAGGTGACACCACAGCAGAGAAATACAGAAAGGATTCCAGGGCCACTGTAAAGCTTTCAAGCTGGTGGCCTGTTCCACAAAGTCATTCGGTGGAGGGATCAAGCTGCACACAGGGGACGGTCCCTAGAAACTGGAGGAAGAGAAGTCAATTCCAAAAGTAAAAACCAAGGCCCAGGGTGGTTGCAAGCCTCCAGGGCCACAGCCCACTGCAGAACCCCTGGGAAGAGGGTACAGTTCCGACAGGCGGGCCCTCTTGTCCAGAACCTGTAGTGGAGGCCAAGCCAGGTTCATCCAGCAAAGGCAAGGCTTAGAAGACAGCTGAAGAGAGGGACACAATAGAAGGGTGCACCGGCTTTTATTCCCAGATCTACCCGGGATCGGCGGAGGTCCCTGACAGTGGGTTCCAGCAGTCCAAGGGCACCAGTGCACTACAATCCAGGAACTGTGAGTAAACACCTTGAAACTGCACCCCCTGGTGTTGTCTCCGTTCTTTCACTGCATAGACTTCCATCACTGCATAGACTTCCATCACTACATCGACACTTACAAGCACCAACCGTTGCCCCGGGGTACTGCTCCACCTGTGGGGAGCAGGACCATCCAAGCTGCCATTCCACCAGCCCCGGAGGCCCCATACAGCAGCGGCGGCTTAATTGCCGCAAACCACAGGTGGCGTCAAGAATATTATAAACTTTAATCACCCCCACTGAAGCCATATTAATTGACTCCTGCCAGGGTCACGGAGTCGGGCCCAGCCACCACTGACGACCCCCGGACTAGTCCGGCCCGGCACCGGGTGTCCCATAGCCCTGGGGTGGGCAAGTCATATCTTTACTTTACATTACTAAATCATGCTGACAGGTTCTCTTTAAAGGGGTTGTCTCAATTTCTGAAACAGGCCAAATAGCAACTACCTTGAAAACCAAACAACTTTGCAATTTATTTACTTGTAATCTTCTCAGTTCTTAATGGGAACCTGTGAGGTCCCATATGCATTCTGAGCTATAAGCAGTGTGTTGTGTGGCCTAATAGCCCCTTCCTACCCATCCCTGTGTTGTAATATTGTGGAATATGAAAGTAATAAAAAACCTTACATATTCCCTATGTAAATGATCAGAGGCTGTAGCCCCATGGGCGTCACATCTCCCTCTGGACGATTGCATGTTTTCCGTGGTATCACGCCCCTGTGGGCGTGATACCATGGATTTACATGTGCGATGTCACCATCAGCGTCTTCAGATCCCGCTCGTGTGCACTTACCATTCCCGCAGCCTTGTTATCCGGCTGCTTGCTTCTCTGCTTCAGACGCGCTCTGTGCATGCTCAGAACCGCAGGAGTTTTCTGAGCATGCGCCGTGCGCGTCTGAAGCAGAGAAGCGAGCACCCAGATAACGGCTGCAGGAATGGTAAGTGCGCACGCGAGGAATCTGAAGACGCTGATGGTGACGTCGCACAAGTAAATCCACGGAAAAAATGCAAACGCCCACAGGGCGATGTGACCCCCATAGGGCTACAGCCTCTGATCTATTACATAGGGAATATGTAAATAATAAAACGTTTATTACTTTCATATTCCACAATATTACAACACAGGGATGGGTAGGAAGGGGTTATTAGGCCACACATCACCCTGCTTAGAGCTCCGAATACATATGGGACCTGACAAGTTCCCTTTAAAAATGTTGGGATTTTTAATTCTATAGATTACTGCTTGTTGCATAGGTTACTGTCCACGTCTGTAGTCTATCTGCAGTGGCCGGTTTACTAGACAAAGAATATATGTTTCTAATCTTTTTACTATGCAACTTGCAAGCACTGCTATGAAGCTGGCCAGATGTCACGATGGAGTAGGAGATGTCCGTATATAACATGTGACACTCGCGTTCAGACCAATGGGCTTCTGACGCACAACAAAAATACCACAAAGAAGGGGGAACACAGCGGTCATGATACAACTGATGTCCCTGCTGCTAGGGAAAAGGGTGAGGGGGCTCCTCTTGAATGTACCTCAAGCTGACTCCTGAACTTGCTAGCTTCCCTATACAGGTTCTATCAACCTGTCGGCGAGCAGGATACTTCGGACGCTCAGCTAGCCCTAAACTCACTCTGCCTAGTGAGTAGGTCGACGAGTACACTAGACTCACCACTACACGAATAAAAATGGAGGGAAAGGAAAGACAGATGGTGGCACAAACAGAAAGATACAAAACACCAAACTTCACAGCAACAGATGAACTCTAAAGTGGCAGATGGATGGGCACAGGAATATTCCTCAGCAGTTCCTTCCACCAGGCTGGCCAAAGTAGAAATGATTCTAACAGCAGTAAGTTCTGCTGGGAAGGCTCCAGTATTTTACCTAAAAGGGCGTGGGCCCAAAGCAGCTACAACTGACCTAAACTGCTCAGAGCTGCTGGCAACAAAACCTGAAATTAGCTCATGAGACGCCAAAGGAAAGGAAACCTCATTTAAATGAGTCTAAATGGAGATGGGAGGCTCCAGTCCTAAGGCTGTCACTAGTCTCAAAACAGAGAACAATAGAGGAAAATAGGGTTTTTTTGAGCCGCGCCAATGATCACTTCTCAGGTATTCAGATTAATGGATCTTTATTTTCCACAGGTCTACGCGTTTCTGGAGTCTCAGCTCCCTTCCTTAGGACCATCAGGCATAAGAACACATCAAATCCTATTTTCCTCTATTGTTCTCTGTTATCTGCAGTCTGGGTTGCTGCTGCCTTGATCAAAACTTTCCATGCCTGCATAGTAGTTGTGACTTTCACAACTTCACTTGGTGAGTAGTACTGCTCCCTGTCTCTACCCCGTGTGTTATTGGGGTAAAACCCTATTGCGCTTCTTCTCCACAGCTTTTTACTCATCGACTAGTCTCAAAACAGCAGGGATACGACCGTGACATCAGATCACTGGATTTGGCCAGCTTTAGAGCCCCTGTGTTTCTCAGGAGTGCAGAGACAATGCTGTCTCTGCAAGCAACATCAGGTACAGTGCGCACTTTGGGCAGGCAGCAGAGCTATGCCACTGGTCTGAACTGTCAATCACGAGGACTGCACCATACAAGCAGGAAGCTGGAAAGTAGTGGACTCCTGAAGACGGACCAATGAATAAACTAGTAAGTGAAAAAAGTATATTATAGAACATATTAAATTTTGAATATAATTATCAAATCTTGCTAAAAGAAAAAAAAAATAGTCTTGTTATCATGAGCAACCAATGAGAGCCCTGATGTCACTTTTTAAAATGCTGTGGCAAAATAATAACTGTATTGTGATTGGTTGCAATTCTAATATTTAATTGAAAACAATGGACACTTGATAAAAATCTCAATTTTTGGGGGTTCAGTTAAACATGGTTAGAAAAATCGATGGGCATGTTCACAATGCAATTTAGCTGCATTTTTTGTTGCAATTTTCCAAAATTGAGGAAAAATGCTGCTTTTGCCAAGTGACAAGTCAGTTATTTTTACGGCAAATTAAAAAATTGTGGGGAAAAAGCAACCTATCTGACTAAGTGATCCTGCCCTAAAATTTCTAACAGATGGAGAATAAACTATGTAATTACAATAGCAGTATTAGGGATGAGATTTTAAAAAATGTCATCCCATATAAATTGACCAGTGATGTGAATCTGACATCTAAAAGCTGTGGATATAAAACACTGACTTCATGGTTTATCCACAACATTTACAATGTGGATATCAGCATAACTGCGTGCAAATATTGCTGCGTAAATTTGTGTTGTAACCTTATTCAAAGACGTCATTTGCACAAAGTCAAGCACTGAATGCTTTTAGTATAATTTCATATTTTTTCTCTGTATTTTAGAAAACCGAGATCTAAGGTTTAACCTATAAGGTAAATATACAAAATTAATGGTCTTGATGCTACTATAAATCATAGCGTTGAAACATCTCGGTCTGCACATTAAGATAAGCTTGATCATTTGCCAAGATGTATAGACCCCAGGCCCATGATACAGTGAAAGGCTAGCCACATTTAATTACAGTGGACTATTGAAGCTGCAAGTCTCCCATCGGGCCAGTCGTGACTCTACCCCCTCTCATCTTTATAGCTGTGACCCGGGCGGCACTGGAACTTACAAAGCCATCTGCTCCCTCCAGTACAAGAGTTAGGCTTTATAAATGGTACATCGTTCCTGGCTCAATCACTGCATCAGATCATTGAAGTAAAGGATTCTTTCCTAAGGCCTCTTTCACACGTTCTTGAAAAACCACGCACGTTTTTCACGGACGTGTCAAAGGTGCGTTTTGCCCTCTGTGAGACGTGTTTATGGCCTATGTGTGTTAGCCGTGATAACACACGGAGAACGGGAACTTTCTGCTCACCTGTCCCTGGCTTTGCTGTCCGTGGTGCTGATCTTCGATCTCCGGTCCTGCCGACTCCCCACTTCTGCAGCTTCCGGCGGCAGCAAAGTGAATATTAAATGAGCATAATGAGCGGCAGTCTGAAGCAAGTGCCAGCAGCAGCAGAGACAGGAGGGCTGGAGAAGGTGAGTAAAGTTTTTTTTTTTTATTTTCTAAAACACGTGTGTTTTCTCCGGCGCGTGCCACACGGAACTCCTCCGTGTGGTCCGTTTGCGTTCCGTGTGACACCCGTGGTGCCGGAGAAAAATGGACATGTTGACGTGTGGAGCATACGTGTGTGTTTCTCCGGTGTCACGGGTGTCACACGGAATGCAAACGGACCACACGGAGGAGTTCCGTGTGACACACGCCAGAGAAAACACACGTATGCTCACGGACACACGTATGCTCCACACATACACACGGTCCATGGCTGTAACGCCTGCCTGGATCAACAGACTCAGGTAGGATGTAATGGACAGACTAGAGGGAAGCCCCTCACCAAGCAGGACCCCAGAACCCTGAAACCCTTTAACCCTTATTTCACCTTCATTTCTAAACCCTACATGCACAGTACATCTGTATGCCATCTGTATGCCTTCAATTTGATACCTAAGCTCATGATAAAACTGACAAAATAGGATCAGTATATAGGAAGAAGGGCATCCAGACACCGCAAAAAAAGATTTTTTATTTTTAAGTTAAATTCATCCTTTAGTAAAACGCTCTAAAAAGTTATACCCCCCCCCCACTGTCCTATACATTTTGAGCATTAAAATCTCTTAATCAAGCTCAAAATGCATAGGACAGAGTTTCTATTGTTTCTCTTTTCATAATTTTTAGAGCATATCAATAAAGGATGTTTTTAACTTAAAAAAAATATACCATATTTTTCGGATTATAAGGCGCACTTTTCCTCCCAAAAATTTGGGAGGAAAATGAGAGATGCATCTTAGAATGTGAATGTAGCTTACTGGGGGGTGGTGGAGAGGGGTTACAGGAGGCAGGGGCAATGCTGCGTGCTGTGAGCTGCTTTATGCTGTGGGCGGGCTGTAAGCTGTTCTGAGGTGCAGGCGGGCGGTGCGCTGCTCTGTGCTGCGGGTGGGTGGTGCACTGCTCTGTGCTGCGCGCAGGTGGTGTTCTGCTCAGTGTTGCGGGTGGATGGGTGGTGCTCTGGGCTGCAAGCTGTGGGGAGGCAGGGTCCATCCTGAAGATGGGCTTCAAACAATGGTGCCCAGAGTCGGCACATGAGCAGAAGGAGCTCTCGGCTCAAGATCTCATGCACGCACGCGCCGGCTTCGGCCCATTGATCTCCCAGCAGCGGACTTAAGGAAAGTGGCGCATGCACAGATGAGAGCTCAGCTTGTCATTGAGCTGATAGCTCAATATGCACTCGCGCTGAATTCGGGCACCATTTCTTTGAAACCTGTACCGCCAACATCTTCAGGATGGCCCCTGCCTCACCACAGCTCGCAGTGCAACATACCGCCTGCCCACAGCACAGAGCAGCGCACCGCTCGCAGTGCACCATCTGTCCGCCTGCAGCACAGAGTAACACACCGCCCACCCACAACACAGCGTAGCTCACAGCCCGTTGCATTGCCCCTGCCTCCTGCGACAGTTCCTGGATGTTTTCTCTGTCTTACAGCGCTGCGAGCATCTGGGAAACCCGCCTCACCATCGTCCTACTCCAACACCATCCCTGCCTCCTGGGATCCCCGCTTCACCACCGCTGCTACCCTGCCCCCTGTGGTAAGACACCACCAAATTATAAGACAGACCCCATGTCCCCCCTCTTTTTTTCTCTCTAAATGTGGGGTGCGTTTTATAATCCAGTGCGTCTTATAAAATGAAAAGTGTGGTAATCTTTTTGTCTGGATGCCATTCTTCCTATATATTGATCATTTTTTGTCAGTTTTATCATAGGCTTAGGTATGAAATGTAATTCATACAGATGTACTGTGCATATAGGGTTCGGAAATCGAAATTTTAAAGAAAGTTCTTCAGAATAATACAGCGGCTGGTCTGCACTGTTGTTGGTTTTAGTCTACTTCTTACCACTGTGACAGTCTGGTTGCTAGGGGTATATTACCAAAACCCCTAGCAACCAGTACTCAATTCTTCAGCTCAAAGTTAAACTATATCCTATTTGGAGTTACTCCCATGTGCACCATTTGCTTTGTAATATATCTTTTGTTAGAAAATAACAGAAAATTCCTTTATTGATCAGTTAAAATATTTTCCCTTTCTATGTGTAATTGGAGCTAAAATATATTTTTGTGAGACTCTCCTCTTTTTGATTTTCCAATATTTTGAATCCTGTTTATTCTTTAGTTTTTTTTATTAGATTAATTATACCAATAAAAACTGATTATTAGCCAGGCCCGGCCTGAGGCTGAATGATGCCTTGTGCCGAAAAGCTATTTGGTGTCCTACCGCATTGATTTTATACTTACCCCAGGACATGTGCGAGGTCAGGGAAATATCCTATCCTTTTACATTGCAGGAAAATTGATTTAGGGTTCCTTTGCACCATTTTTTTTTTTTGCTGCTTTTTGAGATTGCAAAAAGCAACATTAAATTCATGTTATTTTTTTTTTTCAAGCGTAATTCTTTTCTTTGTAATCATGTTTTAATTCACTCAATATTTAGCATTTTCTGTCATTTTTCCTAGTGATCAGCGAGCACTAAAATGCTTGATACTCTAATTGATCAGGTCGGATGCTTGGACGGACATGATTCAAGTAACAAGTATAATGGAAGTCAATAGGAAAGGTGAGCATTTTTCCAGTAGATCTCCCTAGAAGGGCTGGGGTTCCGGAAAATCGCTGAAATGGATGGAAACAGCAATGAAATGAAATTGGAACAGCATGGGGAAGACGCCAGGATGCATCTTTGACTCTCAGATCTTTGCTGGGAACAATGGTGTCAGAGTATTATGCCACTTTTACTGACTGACAATAAAACATACAAAACAGAAGATTACAAAGTCACAGCAATAAGTACTCCAACCACCAGTTAGTCTGGATCACAACTCCTCACCAGCATAGATAAACTATAGCTGGCATAGAAGGAAAGCTCTAGCCAGCATATAATAGGAGGGGAGCAGATGTGTTTGGTTCTTCCACGACATGTGATCAAAGGAGACTAACAAGCAGACCAGCAGAGATTAAAGGGGGCTTTACACACTACGATATCGTTAATGTTTTGTCGTCGGGGTCAAGTTGTTAGTGACGCACATCCGGCGTCATTAACGATATCGCAGCGTGTGACACTGACCAGCGACCTTAAGCGACCTCAAAAATGGTGAAAATCGTTCACCATGGAGAGGTCGTCCCAAACTCAAAAATCGGTAAGGGTTGTTTATGCAGGTGGTTCATCGCTCATGCGGCAGCACACATCGCTATGTGTGACACCGCAGGAGCGAGGAACGTCTCCTTACCTGCCGCCGGCCCAATGCGGAAGGAAGAGGTGGGCGGGATGTTTAGATTGGCCGGCCGCTTAGTGACGTTGCGGTGACGTCGCTGTGATGCCGAACGTCCCTCCCCCTTAAAGGAGGGATTGTTCGGCAGTCACAGCGCCGACGCCGACCAGGTAAGTATGTGTGACGCTGCCGTAGCGATAATGTTCGCTACGGCAGCGATCACAAACAATCGCATGCGTGACGGGGGCGGGTACTTACACGCTTGCTATCGCTACAAATTGCTAGCGATATCGCTACCGTGTAAAGCCCCCTTAACTCTTGCTAGTCCGCCTGTGCTGATCCATCATAGAAGTTATCAGGTAGAGTGTCCAAATCTATAGTCTGAACAGCTCTTGATGCTGCCCTGATTGTTGGCGACGTCTGTAAAAACCTCCATTTGACATGGAGATGCCTCGCTGGAGGAGTAGAAGAAGGTGAGTAACTGCTCATTTTGTTATTTTCATTTCCTCTAAGACTAAGTTTTCACTTTCAATATTTGTTGTATTATTTATTCTGTGTATTTTCACTGTGCAAAAACTGCAGAATCTTAAGGTTGAAGATGACCACCCTGTTGTAAAGGATAAAAGGTTCCACACTCCAGGAAGAGTCAAGTAGTTTTGTTTCTGGTTCTAACTGAGCCCTTTTTCAAATCAAACTGCAGATCGCTTTAAAAAGGACTCCGTTTGAGCCAGAAATGCGCAATAAAATTACTTGAATCTACCAGGAGTTTGGAATCTTTCATTCTTTACAATGCTGTCATCTTCAAATACCTGTCCCCTAATTTATATGTGTACAGAAGAAGGGAATCCTCTACCTTCTGGCAGACTGCAACTGCTGATTTTAACACAGGCTTCTATTAGGCCCCTTTCACATTGCGCTTTTACTTACGTTCAGTGGCAGGGCCGGCGTCAGCACCCGGCATACCCGGGCAAATGCCGGGGCCCTGGGGAGCTGGGGGGCCCACTCGGCCTCGTCACTTCAGCTGCCCCCAGGCCCTGCCCACTCTCCTTCAGTTCTGCTGCCCCCGGGTCGAGTTCCGGGGACCCAGTCCTCAGTCCGCAGGAAACTGTGGCTGCCGTCCCTTAGCTAGTTTCCCACTTGCGTTGCAAAAAGTGTGATAATAAAGGCTACGGATTCCAGTGAAATAACGCGTTGCGTTAAGTTTTCTTTAGCTGAGAGAGAGAGCCCTCATCATCACCGCACACATCCCGACATCACCGCACACATCCCGACATTGCCGCACACATCCCGACATTACCGCACACATCCCGACATTACCGCACACATCCCGACATCACAGCACACATCCCGACATCACCGCACACATCCCGACATCACCGCTCACATCCCGACAGCACCGCACACATCCCGACATCACCGCACACATCCCGACATCACCGCACACATCCCGACAGCACCGCACACATCCCGACAGCACCGCACACATCCCGACATCACCGCACACATCCCGACATCACCGCACACATCCCGACATCACCGCACACATTCCGACATCACCGCACACATCCCGACATTATCGCACACATCCCGACATTACCACACACATCCCGACATCACAGCACACATTCCGACATTACCGCACACATTCCGACATTACCGCACACATCCCGACATCACCGCACACATCCCGACATCACCGTTCACATCCCGACAGCACCGCACACATCCCGACAGCACCGCACACATCCCGACAGCACCGCACACATCCCGACACTACCGCACACATCCCGACATCACCGCACACATCCCGACAGCACCGCACACATCCCGACAGCACCGCACACATCCCGACAGCACCGCACACATCCCGACATCACCGCACACATCCCGACATCACCGCACACATCCTGACATTACCGCACACATCCTGACATTACCGCACACATCCTGACAGCACCGCACACATCCCGACATCACCGCACACATCCCGACATCACCGCACACATCCCGACATTACTGCACACATCCCGACATTACCGTACACATCCCGACATCATCGCACACATCACGACATCCCCGAACTCATCCCGACATTTCCGCACACATCCTGACATTACCGCACACATCCCGACATTACCGTACACATCTCGACATTACTATACACATCCTGACATCACCGTTCACATCCCGACATTACCGCCCTCATCTTCACCGCACACATCCCCACATTACCGCCCTCATCTTCACCGCACACATCCCGACATCACCGCACACATCCCGAGATCACTGTTCACATCCCGATATTACCACACATATCGCGACATCACCCTACACATCCCGACATTACCGCCCTCATCTTCACCGCACACATCCCCACATTACCGCCCTCATCTTCAACGCACACATCCTGACATAACTGCACACATCCCGACATCACCGTACACATCCCGACATCACCGCACACATCCTAACATCACCGTACACATCCAGACATTACCGCACATATCCCGACATCACCGCACACATCCCCACATTACCGCCCTCATATTCACCGCACACATCCCCACATTACCGTACACATCCCGACATCACCGTACACTTTCCAACATCACCGTACACATCCCGACATCACCAAACACATCCCGACATCACCGCACACATCCTGACATCACCGTTCACATCCCGACATTACCGCACACATCCCGACATCACCGCACACATCCCGACATTACCGCCCTCATCTTCACTGCACACATCCCGACATTACCGCCCTCATCTTCACTGCACACATCCCGACACTACCGCCCACATCTTCACCGCACACATCCCGACATTACCGCCCACATCTTCACCGCACACATCCCGACATCATCGCACACATCACAACATCCCCGAACTCATCCCGACATTACCGCACACATCCTGACATTACCGCACACATCCCGACATCACCGCACACATCCCGACATTACCGTACACATCTCGACATTACTGTACACATCCTGACATCACCGTTCACATCCTGACGTTACCGCACACATCCTGACATCACCGCACACATCCCGACATTACCGCCCTCATCTTCACCGCACACATCCCCACATTACCGCCCTCATCTTCACCGCACACATCCCGACATCACCGCACACATCCCGACATCATCGTTCACATCCCGATATTACCGCAGATATCGCGACATCACCCTACACATCCCGACATTACCGCCCTCATCTTCACCGCACACATCCCCACATTACCGCCCTCATCTTCAACGCACACATCCTGACATAACTGCACACATCCCGACATCACCGTACACATCCCGACATCACCGTACACATCCCGACATCACCGCACACATCCTAACATCACCGTTCACATCCAGACATTACCGCACATATCCCGACATCACCGCACACATCCCAACATTACCGCCCTCATCTTCACCGCACACATCCCCACATTACCGCCCTCATCTTCAACGCACACATCCTGACATAACTGCACACATCCCGACATCACCGTACACATCCTAACATCACCGTACACATCCAGACATTACCGCACATATCCCGACATCACCGCACACATCCCGACATTACCGCCCTCATCTTCACTGCACACATCCCCACATTACCGCCCTCATATTCACCGCACACATCCCCACATTACCGTACACACCCCGACATTACCGTACACTTTCCAACATCACCGTACACATCCCGACATCACCGAACACATCCCGACATCACCGCACACATCCTGACATTACCGTTCACATCCCGACATTACCGCACACATCCCGACATCACCGCACACATCCCGACATTACCGCCCTCATCTTCACTGCACACATCCCGACATTACCGCCCTCATCTTCACTACACACATCCCGACACAACCGCCCACATCTTCACCGCACACATCCCGACATTACCGCCCACATCTTCACCGCACACATCCCGACATCATCGCATACATCCCGACATCCCCACACACATCCCAACACTACAGCCCTCATCATCATCCTACACACACCGGCATTACCGCACCCATCATCACCGCACACACACACCGGCATTACCTCATTGACGTCCCCGCTGACAGCGCGATTCACTTCAGTTGCTGTGTGGAGCTCACAGAAGCGGCGGTGTTCTACTGCAGCTCCTGTCAGCTTCATGTAACAGAGCTGGATGCGGGACCTCATGTGGATTACGCCGGACCTGAAGGGGTATTTGGGGATTTTAATAAAGTGGTGAAAGAGGGTGGGTTTTTTTGTCTTTTATTCCAAATAAAGGATTTTTTCGGGTGTATGTGTTTATTTACTTTCACTTACAGGTTAATCATGGAAGGTATCTCAGGGAGACGCCTGCCATGATTAACCTAGTGGCAGCTATGGGCTGCTGCCATTAACTCCTTATAAGGCACCTTTCACACGTCAGTGATTCTGGTACGTTTGTGCTTTTTTTTAAACGTACCAGAATCACTGACATACGCAGACCCATTATAATGAATGGGTCGGCTCACACATCAGTGATTTTTCACTGCACGTGTCTCCGTGCGGCATACCCGCGTGTCCGTGATTGCCACACGAAGACATGTCCATTTTTTTCTGGCATCACTGATGTCCCACGGACCATGCAGTGCTGTGGTCCGTGAAACACATGCCAGATAAAAACGTGCTTTTAAAATAAAAAGCATTTTAACTCACCCGGCTCCAGCGACGCTCTGTGCAGCCTGTTCTGCCTGCTGCTTCTGAGCCGGCTCATTACTGTCACGCATATTCATGATGCACGACACAGCCGACCCGGAAGCAGCTGCTGCGGGGGTCAGTGCCGGCTGGATGCTGCACCGTGGGAGCGATCAGCACCATGGAGAGCGGGAGCGGGCACAGGTGAGTTGATTTCTAAATGCAATCACGGGCCACGGAGAACGGAGCACGGATTGCACTTAGACAACCCACGTGGCCATGATTCACGGCACACGGAGGGACATGTGCGTGTTTTACACGCCAGTGAAAAACGTCAGTGTTTTTCACTGACGTGTGAAACGGGCCTTACCTCGATTGCCACCGCACCAGGGCAATTCGGGATGAGCCGGGTTGAGTCCCGGCACTGTCGCATCTAATGGATGCGGCAATTCCAGGCGACTGCTGGCTGATATTTTTAGGCTGGGGGGCTCCCCATAACGTGGGGCTCCCCATCCTGAGAATACCAGCCTACAGCCATGTGGCTTTACCTTGGCTGGTATCAAAATTGGGGGGGACCGCACGCCGTTTTTTTAAAATTATTTATTTATTTATTGTACTGCACGATATAGACCCGCCCACCGGTGGCTGTGATTGGTTGCAGTGAGACAGCTGTAACTCAGCGTGGGGGCGGGTCTGACTGCAACCAATCATAGGCGCCGGTGGGCACGGGAAGCAGTGAATACGAGATTGAATAATGGGCGGCTGCTTTTTCAAAAGAGGAAAAGCCGCTGGAGCAGTGTGAGTGTGTCTGTATGTATGCAGCAGAGCAGTGTGTGTCTGTATGTATGCAGAAGAGCTGTGTGCGTGTATGTATGCAGCAGAGCTGTGTCTATATGTATGTATGCAGCAGAGCAGTATGTGTGTGTCTGTATGTACAGTACAAACCAAAAGTTTGGACACACCTTCTCATCTCTAGAACAACTGTTAAGAGGAGACTTTGTGCAGCGGGCCTTCATGGTAAAATAGCTGCTAGGAAACCACTGCTAAGGACAAGCAACAAGCAGAAGTGACTTGTTAGGCTAAAGAACACAAGGAATGGAGATTAGACCAGTGGAAATCTGTGCTTTGGTCTGATGAGTCCAAATTTGAGATCTATGGATCCAACCACCGTGTCTTCGTAGAAAAGGTGAATGGATGGACTCTACATGGCTGGTTTCCACCGTGAAGCATGTAGGAGGAGGTGCGATGGTGTGGGGGTGCTTTGCTGGTGAAACTGTTGGGGATTTATTCAAAATTGAAGGCATAAAGAACCAGCATGCCTACCACAGCATCTTGCAGCGGCATGCTATTCCATCCGGTTTGCGTTTAGTTGGACCATTATTTATTTTTCAACAGGACAATGACCCCAAACACACCTCCAGGCTGTGTAAGGGCTATTTGACTAAGAAGGAGAGTGATGGGGTGCTACGCCAGATGACCTGGTCTCCACAGTCACCAGACCTGAACCCAATCGAGATGGTTTGGGGTGAGCTGGACCACAGAGTGAAGGCAAAAGGGCCAACAAGTGCTAAGCATCTCTGGGAACTCCTTCAAGACTGTTGGAAAACCATTTCCAGTGACTACCTCTTTAAGCTCATCAAAAGAATGCCAAGAGTGTGCAAAGTAGTAATGAAAGCAAAAGGTGCTACTTTGAAGAACCTAGAATATAAGACATATTTTCAGCTGTTTCACACTTTTTTAAGTATTTCATTACACATGTTTTAATTCATAGTTTTGATGCCTTCAATGTGAATCTATAATTTTCAGAGTCCTGAAAATAAAGAAAACTCTTTGAATGAGAAGGTGTGTCCAAACTTTTGCTCTGTACTGTATGTATGCAGCAGCAGTGTGTGTGTCTGTTGTATGTATGCAGCAGAGCAGTGTGTGTGTCTCTGTATGTATGCAGCAGAGCAGTGTGTGTGTCTGTATGCAGCAGAGCTGTGTGTGTCTGTCTGTAGGCATATATGATGTGTATCTATGTATGTCAGTGTATATGACTGTATAGATTTGTCTGTTTATATGTATTTTGTGAGTTTGTCTTTAAATATGTATATGGAAATACGCAATGTTAAAGTAGCCTTAAAGTTTTACTAATCACAACTTCATCAGGTGGGCAAACATGTCACCCCCTACCCTTATTCTATCACAGACTGTCACCCTAAGGCGACTTGTCTCTTTTCTCTCTTATTTTCTCTCTTATTTTTAATGAACCTCATATGTTTGTATCAGTAAAGTTTTGTCAAAGAGAAGGAATATATTTTATTTTTTATTTTTTTCACATCCTCATTGATACCACTGACACAAAGCTGGTAATAGATAGGGCTATTTGCCCCAATAAAAATAAGTACCAAACAGAAGAGTCAAAAAGACCCAAACATGAGTCATCCAGTGATGTCATAATGCTGGATTAAATTTCCACCAGTTAGAAAAGGGCACTAGACCTAATAGAACCACCCATGAGGCATAGTGACTGTGATGTCATAAAGCTAGCTTGGAATTCCACCAATCAAAAAAGGGCAACACCCAGAACCTAATAGAACCACAAATGAGTCATGGGACACTTTGATGTGGGACACTGTGATGTAATAAAATGGATCTGATTCAACAATAAGAAAAAAGCTCTGCTCAGAAAACAAATAGAACCACCCATGAGTAACAGTGACTGTGATGTCATAGAGCTAGCTTGTATTCCATCCAATCAGAGAGCAGCAGTGAGCATAAATAGCAGAGGTCGCTGCCTGTTCTCCTCAGTTTGGATTATTGTCTTGTGCAGTAGCCATTGTTTATCTTGTGATTATGTCACAGCCACGAAGAGATCGTAGAGATCAATGCAAAGCCACAGCCAGGAGAAGCAGAACAGCCAGAGCTGGCCTGACGTTTCCAGTTGGCCGCATTCACCGCTTTCTGAGAAGAGGGAATTATGGCAAACGCTTCAGTACCACTGCTCCAGTGTTCCTGGCAGCTGCCATGGAGTTTATGGCTAGGGAGATCCTATACATTGCTGGATATGAAGCCTGGTCCCGGTACAGTGTCCGTATTAATCCCCGTGACCTTCTGAAGGCAATGCATGCAGATGTGGAGCTCGATAAACTGATGAAAAATGTCATTGTACCACAGGGAGGCGCTGTATGCTTTGCTCCACTCAGTGTCGTGTACACTGTTTTTGTTGAGATAAACCCTGATGGCCTCTAACCGTCTCCCAATGGCCCTCAACGGCCACCACATCTTCCGGAAAAGGACAAACAGACCTTTTATTGTGTTTGATGTATGGAGGAATATGATTGAAATTTTTATGATTTTTTTACGCTTGAAAAATAAAATATATATGTTTAAAATTAAACATTTTTTTTGTTATCATTGAGACGAAAAATAAATATCTATGAAATTATAAGAGTATTTAAGCAGAATGTTAAATGAAAAAGAATTTAGAAAAATTCCAGTCATCACCTGGAATGGATTCTAATGAGTAACAATTGATTTGTAGAATGAAAAGCTCCATCACAATCACCCGTCATCTGTAGATTGCAGGATTTATAACTTTTCTTTCTTTCTTTATTTTTTTTTTTAATAAAAAATTGAAAAAAAAAGTCTGATGTGGAAAAAATAATCATTCCTTAAAAAATACATTTAACACAAAAACCTGATTAAACAATAGGTGATTTGTGATGACACATCCCTTGTAAAAGTGCTATAATGGGTATTTATAGGGTTCATCTCTCCACCAGTACTGCGTATACAACAATCCATAACTTAGCAATACAGATTTTGTAAGTAACATATATTTCCAATAACTTTTTACTGGATAACCTGCACCTTAGATGAACCATTAGGCCACGTGCACACATTGAGTGTTTGGTTAATTTTTTACCTCAGTATTTGTAAGGCAAAACCAGGAGTTGGACAATCAGAGGAAAAGTATAAGGCGGGCTTTGCACACTACGACATCGCAGGTACGATGTCGGTGGGGTCAAATTGAAAATGAAGCACATCCGGCATCGCATGCGACATCGTACTGTGTAAAGGATAGATGATACGATTAACGAGCGCAAAAGCGTCGTAATCGTATCATCGGTGCAGCATCGGCGTAATCCATAATTACGCTGATGCGACGGTCCGATGTTGTTCCTCGCTCCTGCGGCAGCACACATCGCTGTGTGTGAAGTCGCAGGAGCGAGGAACATCTCCTACCGGCGTCACCGCGGCTTCCGTAGGATATGCGGAAGGAAGGAGGTGAGCGGGATGTTTACATCCCGCTCATCTCTGCCCCTCCACTCCTATTGGCCGCCTGCCGTGTGACGTCGCAGTGACGCCACACGACCCACCCCCTTAATAAGGAGGCGGGTCGCCGGCCAGAGCGACGGTCGCAGGACAGGTGAGTCCATGTGAAGCTGCCGTAGCGATAATGTTCGC